>NC_134552.1:46371059-46671792 GCF_025594145.1 Primulina tabacum | reverse complement strand
GAAATGTCTGAATCGCCAATAAATGAAGATAGAAAGATAGAAATCAGAAGAGTTATTATAGAATTGGCATATTCTGACTAGACATGGGGAGTATATTTCGATGAATTTCGTAATGAGATCACTATAATACTTTCCAGATTGTGATCTGATATGATTGCGATTGACAGATTGTTCAATCTATATCTATTAGTTTGTACAAGATGACGTACAAACATGACCAGATGACAAAGATCGATGTCAAAGAAATGGTCAGATTGATCAGAATGTTGAAGTAGATTATATTAGATTTTAAATTTTTAATTGAGTTTGTACTTGTGGCAGAATATACCATGAGCTCTCTCATATATTATCCACCGACTGACAGATAGCCAGAGTGTACTATCCGGATATTGAGAGATATCCAGAGAGTTGCAGTGCTGGATGCTAGCACTAGTTTATATGACATATTGTCACTATATGAATTATTGTATAATGATAGCTATCAAACGAGTATTGAGATAGCTAAAAATGAGACATTGTACGGTGAGTACTGCGGATTTCCTCTGAATGGGAATGATATTAGGGTGATATCTGAGATTGAATTTGATAAAAGCAGAAATCTGATAAAGAAAATGAAGCTGATTCAGAAAAGAATGAAAACCAGCTTCAAATGAACAGACTAAATATGGCAAAGTCGGAAGATGATTGTTGGTATTTGAAGCCGAAGATTGAGTAAATCCTTGACTGGGATAAACAGATTTGATATCAGCTGATGATGTTGACTCGTTATGAGTTGTTGATTGGTATATACAGATGATGTATAGCCAGTATTGTGAGATTGATTTTGTCAGAGTTATTTCGAAGGGTATTAGGATATTATGCTCTTGAATTATTATTCCAATTTAGAATCACAGATCCGTACAAGAAAGATATTTCAGAATGAAGACTATTCTATTATTGAAAATACAGTAAGTGAACAGGGCATCAAAGAGACTATCTGAAAGACAAAATTTGTCATAAGATTGAGATTTTAGAATGGATTCATTGAGATGAGTTTCTGATTTAAACTCTGTATACATTTCTTCTGATATGTCTGAATTGATTACTTGCGAGTTCGAGGACGAACTCAGATCTAAGAGGGGGAGAAATGTAAGGCCTGAGATTTTATTACTGTAATCTGAGAGTAATTTGAAATGATTTATTTATTAATCGAGATGATTATAAACGGAACGGATCAGACCGGGAGAGCCGAAAGAAGATTTGACATGAGATGTAAGGAGAAGTCCTCGCGCACATGCGCGACGTGTGGGGCGCACATGCGCGAGGAAGGCAAAACCTTTCGCGCATATGCGCGACGTAGATGGCGCACATGCGCGGGATGGGCAGAATGTTTGGCGCATATGCGCGGCGTAGATGGCGCATATGCGCGAGCTGACAGAATGCTGGTTCGAACTACCAGCGTGCGCGCGACGTGCAGAACATGTAACAAGCCACTTGCCATCACCGTGCAATGTGTATATATATATATATAAACATACAAACGTTAATCCTCAGAGGAAAAGAAAGAAAGGAACGGAAGAAGCAACTTCTGATTTTGATCGAGATTTACGAAAAATTCGTCCGTCTGTTTTTGAATTCGACTTCGGTACTGTGTTCCTATCAACGCAGGCTACAACTGGACGTAAGTTTTGTTACGTTTAGACATGATTTGAATTTATGATATTGTCAGAATTGAATATGAATCAGATAGGATGTTTCTGCTACAGTAGACAATGTATAATTGAAGTCAGATTAAAGAATAGACTGTTTATACAATTGTTATGATTTTCAGAATTGAATTGATTGAGATTTGATATCAGAGTGGAGTTATTACTGATTTTAAGTGTACCGATATTGAGATTGGGAATTGTATTGATACTGATTATGAATCCTGGTAGTATCTCTGTGATGTTGAGATTGACGGGGTTATCGAGACTGTATTATTATGCCATCGAAATATCAGTTGATTTAGAATGATCAGATTCAGTAATGATTTCGATGATATCGTTGATATGAATTAGATTGTACCTTGTTCAGATATGGATCAGATTATATACTGATTTGAGTATTGATCAGAACAGGTTTTGAATCGAATTATATACTGATATTGTATTTATGTGATTGTCATTGCCAGACTGGGTATGGACAGATTGGAATACAAGACTTCGTCTTCGTCAGACCGGGAAGACAAAGGTATAATTCATGTTTTGTTTAGGAAAGACACAACTCAAATGAGATTCAATTTGAGTTTCCCAACAAAATCACATACTAGAATTGTTGTTTATCTTTTTATATGATTATGCTTTGATTATAGATTTATATTCAAGCATTTGAGATAGGAAAGTCATTTGGTAGATTCACCAAATTACTAGATGTTCGGTGGTATCGACGCTTCGGATCAGAGTCACTCCGATTGTAGATATTCGATACAAATAGGGCTGAAGTCTAGGAATAAGACGTACAGTCATCCTGATTGGGAGGGTAGGTGACAGACAGTGACGTCTTATTCACACCGGGATCCCTAGAGTTAGAGTTGAGTTGAGTCAAGATATGACTTGAATTGAGTTGCATGCTTATTTTGATTTAGTTTCATAGACTATGAAACCTATTGTTATGGATTTTATGCATGATAATATGCTTTATGATTAATATTGTGTATATGCATGTATACATGTTTTATACTGGGATTTATTCTCACCGGAGTATCCGACTGTTGTCTTGTTTTGTATCTGTGCATGACAACAGGTGGGACAGGATCGGGGTCAAGAAGATGATGAGAAAAGATGAGTTAGAGTGGTGATTCCGGACTTATTGTAGACTTGGTTTAATACTTGAAATTTAGTAGTTAAACCTTAGACTAGTTTGAATAATTGATGTACATTATTGTACTTATATACTGAGATGTATATTAGTTAAATTCCATTACGTTCCGCACTTACATTTTTAAAAAGAAAAATTTTTAGACCCTGTTTATCTTAATTGATAATTAAATCCCAAAGGTGATTAAGAAGATGATTAGCGTCCGGGTCCCCACAACCGGTGGTATCAGAGCGATAGATCCTTTAGACTAAGATAGAAGAGAATGAGCGGGGTAGATAGATTGAGTTTTCTTTCCTTGCATGTGATTGCTAGCATGAGATTTATTTTAATGTTATTTACATTATGTATGCTAGCATGATACTATGATTTACTGCTTTGAAATACATGTTTACCTGATTATCTGATTTGAACTGGTATTATGTATTATTGAGTATGAATCAGATCTGATTCATGATCAGCAGTAAGATGATCAAAGAAAGATTGGAACAGACTTGCAGTATTTGGGTTACTAATGGTTTTGGTAATCAGAGATGATAATTAAATCCCAAAGATGATTAAGAAGATGATTAGCGTCCGAGTCCCCACAGTAAGGAATAATGATGTACAATCACAACCATGGAATTATCCTCTCGGTGAATTATAACCACTTGAAAAGTCCTAAGGAGGGTAGTTCGGTACAATTATCATTTGACTACCCATCTGCGTGTTTGGACATCTTTATGCCCTTACCAAAAAACGCGGTACACAACATCACAGATGCTAGTCTCAATCTCAAGCGACATATTGTCGGTTCTGTCCTTAACAGAGACAATATTACGTGTTAAAATCTGGTGTCTCTTTTTTAAGACTCATCTAACCAACAAGATCAAACAGCATAACGTCAACATCTTGACGCACTAAAGTTTCTCAAGAGGTCACTCATCTCAATACTATCATCACTCATATATGTTTAATCCAACAATCTCCGAAATATAGTTCTTGGGAGACTTGAACACATGACCTTGCTTTGATATCAATTATTATGATCAAGTGTTTACCACTAGACCAAAATCTATAATTTTCAGGCAAGACTCAACTTTATTTTCTCATACTAGTGGTAATGCAGATGTTGGAACGTCTCATGTTCGCAATCTTGGCTTGATTTTTATGTTAACAAAACTTGTAATTTTATTTCTAATAATCTACCTCGGTGCGCAGATAGCTGAAACTGAAATAATCAGTTACAAGCCGAAACTGAAGCTGTCAAAGACGCCAACTGAAAGCATCAACTGATCAACCAAACTGAACCAATTCAACTGATGTATCGTAAATGAGTTCAAATAAATGTTCAGCTGATAGGTGGTTCAGCGGGAGAACCTCAGAAGCCTGGCCAGCCGAAGGAGTGTTCAACTGATGAAGAGCCTAGCTGACCAGCTCAACTGAATAAGAGTGAAATCAGTTCAACTGACGAGTCAACTGATTTCACCAGACCAACTGAAGACAAGTTCAACTGACCAGTTCAGAACATCGGTTAGGAGCAATCAGTTGCAGATCAAGACCAGATGATTTAAGTGGAATCCAGCTGTGCGCAAAGGTACAAAATCAATTGTCCAGTCAAAGGACAATAATGAACGTTGCATCAGAGCATTAAAGACAAAATGTTTCAGCAGGATAGTTGAAAAGTCGAGACACAAAGTCCAAGAAACGAATTCAAGATGCAACGGATACAATAAATGAGTCTCACTGTACGTTCATTTTTCCCACCTATATAAAGAGAAGATCATTGAAGACTTAAATATAGACAACAAGAAGAAGCTGAAGAAAAAAAACGAGATACAAAACAAAAAGCTTCTTCAAGAGAGAAAAGAAAGGGCACGCTCATTGCACATCAGCTTTCAGAAGCAATCAGCCCAGAGAGAACTCTTCATAGTTATATCAGCTTATATTAGAAGCTTATTTCTCTCAGTGTGTGATAACGTCCTTGTTCAGTTCTCACACGCGAAAACTCTCAACCACTTAAATACAGTCTTTCACAAAGACGTTAAACTTGTGTATGTAGTCTTTGACACATAGACGTTAAAGAAGTGTTGGCTTGAAGGTGCTGCCTTCAGTCGTAGCTAGGAGTTCAGTTTAGGCAGTAGTTTAAGTCTTAGCTGAGTGGTTTGTACAAAGAATTTTATAAATCAAAGTCTTCTAGTGGATCCTACCCGAGGCGGTAGAAGGGGTGACGTAAGAGCACTTGAAGTCTCCGAACATCCATAAACATATCTTGTGTAATTAACTGTTTAACTATTGTTTTTAAACTTATTTAACCAATTAGAGCATACGTTGGTTCAGTTCTCATCATAACTGAACTAATAAATGCAAAAACTAATATAGTCTTTTGGTTATTCAGTTACACAGGATATACAAATATATCAGTGTTTCTTAACGAATGATTATTTTGAGTGTTTTTCGCTTGGTTCTATACCAAAATCGATCTAATTTATCGGTGTATACATTCTTAGAACACAAGCTATTGCAGTTCATGGAGAATATTTTGTTTGAAGCATCCGAAAGATGCCCAGCAAACGATACTTCAATTGGTATCAGAGCCAGTTGTTCTAAGAAAGACATTTGAAAACTGATATTTTAAAATGTTATTTAAAATGGATTTCAAAATCCTCTTAAATTTTTTATTCGTTTGTTATGAGGAGAGAGAAGGTTCATGGCTCATCAACTAACATTGTAGCCACTTCTCTCGATTCATTAACTTTGTTGTTTTAAGTAGCTTGCAGGGTTTAGAGTTCAGCTGACAGCAGTTCAACTAAACTGCTCAACTGACAAAATTTCAGTTGCAAGTCTACCAGTCCAACTGATAAACAGACGAAACCCAACTACCAGCTGAAATTGATGAGTTAAGTTGAACTTAATCATCAGAAGTGCCGCCGTCTCATTGCCATATCAGATCTATATAGATGATCAATGTGGTTCAGCTCCAGTTGAGTCCAATCTGAGTCAGCTCGACCAGTTAGCCACCACAAAGATCAAGTCCAAGGCAAATTAGCTGATCTTCTGGAAAAAGAAACTCAAAATCTTTGCAGCATTCAAAGCATTCAAGGCGACCAGTTGTTAGTATATTCAGTTCTATTATGTGTAAACCAACTAATGTCTGATATTTTTTAAAGTCTACTAGTGGAGTAGCAATTTCCCTTACATTTGTTGATGTGCACTAAAATATAATACAAGGGACGCTTATTTGATTAAATAAACATCTTGTTCATCTAGTTAGCCTTTACATAACTGAACTATTATCTTACGATTTGTTGCCTAAAGTGCTTGACTGATACTAAAACTTCATTAAATCGTGTAAATGATTATATTTTTAAGAGGGAGTTTTTGATTCAGTTCTTAAGAGGGAGCAATACTTTAAAACTGATTTTAAATTTGCTATCCCTTGAACTGAAAAACTGTTCTCAAATTATTTCATTCAGTTGTTGAGGGGGAGCGTTTCTTTCTGCTATTCCTCGAACTGAAAAACTTTTCTTTAAAATATTTTCTTTATTTCTTTGATTCTCTCAAAAGAGAAAATTTCTTTTTAGCTTTAACTGTTCAAGTTTTGTGATCGTCAAAAAAGGGAAGATTGTTGGAACATCTCATGTTCGCAATCTTTGCTTGATTTTGAGTTAACAAAACTTGTTATTTTGTTTCTAATAATCTACCTCAGTGAGCAGATAGCTGAAACTGAAATAATCAGTTACGAGCTGAAACTGAAGCTATCGAAGACGCCAACAGAAAGCATCGACTGATCAACCAAACTGAACCAGTTCAACTGATGTATCGTAAATGAGTTCAAATTAATTTTTAGCTGATAGGTGGTTCAGCGGGAGAACCTCAGAAGCCCGGCCAGCCGAAGGAGTGTTCAACAGATGAAGAGCCTAGCTGACTAGCTCAATCAAACAAGAGTGAAATCAGTTCAACTGATGAGTCAACTGATTTCACCAGACCAACTGAAGACCAGTTCAGAACATCAGTTAGGAGCAATCAGTTCCAGAACAAGACAAGCTGATTTAAGTGGAATCCATCTGTGCGCAAAGGTACAAAAGCAATTGTCCAGTTAAGGGACAATAATGGACGTTGCATTAGAGCATTAAAGACAAAACGTTTCAGCAGGGCAGTCAAAAAGTCGAGACACAAAGTCCAAGAAACGAATTCAAGATGCAACGGATACAATAAATGAGTCTCACTGTACGTTCAGTTTTCCCGTCTATATAAAGAGAAGATCCATGAAGACTCAAATATAGACAACAAGAAGAAGCTGAAAAAAAGAACGAGATATAAAACAAAAAGCTTCTTCAAGAGAGAAAAGAAAGGGCACGCTCATTACACATCAGCTTTTCAGAAGCAATCATCCCAGAGGAAACTCTTCACAGTTATATCAGCTTAGATTGGAAGTTTATTTCCCTTAGTGTGTGAGAACATCCTTGTTCAGTTCTCACACACGAACACTCTAAACCACTCAAATATAATCTTACACAAAGACGTTAAACTTGTATATATAGTCTTTGACACGTAGACGTTAAATAAGTGTTTGCTGGAAGGTGCTGCCTTCAGTCATAGCTAGGAGTTCAGTTTAGGCAGTAGTGTAAGTCCTAGCTGAGTGGGTTTGTACAAAGAATTGTATAAATCAAAGTCTTCTAGTGGATCCTACCCGAGGCGGTAGAAGGGGTGACGTAGGAGAAGTTGAAGTCACCGAACATCCGTAAACATATCTTGTATATTTAACTGTTTAACTATTGTTTTCAAACTTATTTAACCAATTAGAGAATACGTTGGTTCAGTTCTCATCATAACTGAACTAATAAATGCAAAAACTAATCTAGTCTTTTGGTTATTCAGTTACACAGGATATACAAATATATCAGTGTTTCTTAACGAAGGATTATTTCGAGTGTTTTTCGCTTGGTTCTATAACAAACTCGATATAATTTATCGGTGTATACATTCTTAGAACACGAGCTATTGCAGCTCTTGGAGAATATTTTGTTTGAAGCATCCGAAAGATACTCAGCAAACGATCCTTCATCAGAGCTCCATAATAAACAACGGGTGGACATGAGGGACTGCACATACTTGGATTCTGATGGGTTTAGTTGTTAAGCTCATGAGTTCGGGGAGGGGCTTGTATTACTATTGGTGATGTTTATATACCTTAAAGATATGTCTTATCATTTCCATAGCTGAACCTATCTGTAACAGAGACAATATTATCAATTATGATCTGATGTCACTCTTTTACGGTCCACATAAGCAACCAGATCAAACAACCAACGTCTGCAGCTTGATGTACATGAATTTCCCATGAGGTTGCTCATCTCATTAATACTCTCACCAACACGAGCTTAACTCAACAATCCCCCCAAGAACAAGAAGTATATAAATATGCTTCTTGTTTGACTCGAAGATATGGTATCTTTTTTGTTACAAATTGTTAGGATTAATCGCTTACTATTAGGATAAAGCTACAATTGTTAGCCAATGCATAACTTTTTTTCTTATACTTATGGAAATGGAGAGCTTCATACTAAGCGAATGGTGGAGGTAAGGGGCTGCACGTACTCTGGTGTCAAGGCCATTAGTCAGGGGAGAGGAGTGCCTTACTGCTGGTGATATCTCATATTCCTTTGAGATCACTCATTTCCTTTCCCTACCGCTAACCATGTCCTCAGTAGATATATTGACATCTGTTAAGATCAGGTATCCCTCTTTTATGAGTCACCTAGTAAACCAGATCAAACAACACAATATCATGATTTTGATGCACGAGGGCTTCGATGAGGTCAACCATAAAAGTAATGCTTTCACCCATATACGTTAAGCCAACAGTAAAAGTCATCATAAAAAATTAAAATAACCTATATGTATATTCTTTTGACCAAAAAAAAAAACAGTGCACTTGACAAAATTACAAACAAAAATAATATATATTTAATTGAGACCCGGCTCTCTAGTCCAATTGTAGAAGGTCTCATCATGTAACAAGTAGACATATGTTTGTTATTTCCCCCCTAGGGTTTTTTTATGGGAAATTTGGTGATAAATTCCCAAACCCAAACTTTTGTTTATCCTAACTCCCTACACCTAAAAAACTTTGTCCAAACTCCCTCCAAAATAAAAAATTGACAAAAATACCCTTATTAATTTCAATAATTTTTTTCTTTGGAGAAATGGTATCAGAGCCTAGTAAAACTATTTCAAACATGCAAATTTATTATTATGAAGTAATTAAATGTTTGAGGAGGAGAATTTTCTCAATTAACATGAATCTGAACCCAGGTTCGAGATTAAGTATTTATACGATATATTCCAAGTCGTTGGAATATTCGAAGCAGGAAGATCTAACAAGGATAGATATCAAGAAGGAACTTATCAGAATCCAAAGGTAAACTAATGATTCAAAATAACAGGTTTTTAGAAAAAGTACCAGATTGCTCTAAACTCTCCGGAGATCTTAGAGTGATTCAAAAGACAGTACATAATTATGGAATTATACTGTATTATGTACCACAAATGTGGAGAAAATCCTTGAAAACCAAGAAGAAATTCTTGGAGTATTAAAGGATGTTTGAACAAGACTTCAAAACCTAGAACAACCAAGTTCTAGTAAAAGACTTCATAAGGAAAGTTACCACCATCATTTGATACTGAACTTTTATTACATCAAAAAGGGATGGCCAAAGTGATATCAAAACCTTTAACTGAAGAAGAAAAGATGATCAATCTAATCAAAACAGTCTCGGAAAAGAAAATAATCTGATGACAACTTTAGAAAGGATTAGTTTAGAGGATCTCAAAGAGTTTGCAGAATCTTTTGCAAATCTCAAGGTAGTAGATCTAAAGATGAACACAACTGAGGGTGAACAGCCTACCATAACTTGGCCATCTTTGCAGGAACCACCAAGAGAAAGTGTGGGATCTCAAAATATAAATATGAGAGAATCCCAACTAGACTTTTACACTGGTGGAGAAGCACACCCAGCGGGAACAAGGTTAAGGAGTAATAAAATTTCTTTGCACCAAACACCCTATGGAAAATCTGTTTTAGAACCTATACATCCTTATGGGGTTATTCTTAACCTGGATGTATTAGATTTCAAAAACAAGGAAGATCTCATAGATTACTGGACATCCGCTATGAGAATCGCAGCAGACACACTTGATCTCAACAGAGAAGGATTCATTAAACTTCTAGAAATGAGTCTTACGGGATCATTTAAAATTTCTTGGGACATGACTTAGGTAGAAACCAAAGAATCAGTCCTAGCCGGAGAATCTCTTTGCGAGATAGACGGAAGAATGGCTACACTTTTTAAAGCACAATTTATAGGGGTATAATATTTTAATAGTCAAGATACAGAGAAGAAAAAGAAATATACTCAAGCTCTGTACAGTCTTGAATTACATGATATATGTTTAGTGAATGAATATATTATGTTATTCACTAAATATAGATGGAATTCAGGGGTCGAAGAAGATATAGCAATGCAACTCTTCTTCGCCAAGATGCCAAGCCCCTGGAGAAATGCTAATAAGGGAATATGTCCCTGGAAATCCAGATACATTGGCACGAAGAGCCTCTTTTCTCAAAGAAAAACTGGCAGAATGGTGTCATCTAACAGCATTACAAAAGAACTAAAAACGACCAAAGGGTATTAACAAACGTACTCCTTTATGTTGTAAGGAAAATGATCTTCCAACAATTATTGGACGTAAACCACAGAGCCATAAAAGGAAAAGATTTAGAACTCATTCTTATGTTAGAAGTGGAAGAAGTTCTTGGAGACCAAGAACAGTTTGGTCTAGGCAAAAGGCCATATCTTATAAATCTGGGCAAAGAAATTGACTATCAAGAAGTAGGATATCATCCCAAGCATCGAGTTCATCTCAAAGCACAGGAAAAACACCTACAAAGAAAACTTTCAGAAGAGCTCATACTCGAGCCAATGAAAGTTTTAAAGATTGTAATTGCTGGACATGTAGAGCAAGATGTCATATCTCAACCAACTATCCAGAAAATGAAAAAAGAGGTATTAAGTTCTACAATCCAACCCCGGATATTGAAGAAGCAGTCTATTACAAAGATCTTATTCAAGTATACAAGTTTGAGAATATTTCCTCAGACGAAAGTATATATGAAGAAGAAGAAGTTTTGAGTCATTAAGAATATGATGGAACTGAATCGGAATCTGACTGAAGAAAGGTGTTTCGACACGAAACACATGAAGATTTGTCTGATTTCTTTAGTAAGACAACAGTATCTCATTACATAGTCCAAAGGATCATGAGATAAAATCCTAGTCTTCAGAGATATCAGGGATTCTCTGCAGGACAGGTAGAAAAGTTCTTAGGAAATCTTGACCTTAGAAACAGAAAGCATCATCTAATCTATATAGTTTCCAGAAGAGAAATGACAATTTCAATAGAACTTACAGGAAATAGAATGGAGATGCAATTAATTACTTCTGAAGAGATTAAGGAGGAATTACAAAAAATCAAGATAGGAGTAGCGCGAACCATGTCCCAGATTCATATTGGAGCAATCCAAATTATGATAAAAGCTACTTTCAAAGAAGGAATAGGTTCACCCATTGATGTTGCTATATGCGATAAAAGAATGGGGAATCTTCAAGACTCAGTACTGGGAACTATCTCAGGAAATCTCTGCGCAGGAAAGATTGTAGGAGTAATCTATTTAAGAATAGCCTACAACCTAGCAGATCGAGATTTCAGCTGAGCTTTGACATTACATCAGAACTTCAAAGAAAAAAGGCTGATGAAAGAAGTAATTGACCATATTCGATTACCTATCAAATTTTATATGCTCTATCAAATACACATCATTCATAATTGTTTATTAGAAATGATTTTATTGAAATACCTAAGATATTTTGAAATGTTGCCCAGACAATTTATCTAGAAATAGTTGAGTTTCCTTTATTACAGGAAACAGATATCCAAATACAAGACAAACCGATTCTACAGAGGAATCAAAGTCTTAGTTTGGAATCAAGAAGACTATTTTTTCAAGGAGATAGAATTACAAGTTACAGCTGGGGAAAAACACATGTCCAAGAAACCCAACAAGAGCTAAACAGATGTCCATAAGGGTAGAAGAAAGTAGAAATAGTGTCTGATAATACGAAACAAAGGAATCAATTTCCTTGTAATACCATATACTATTTAAAACAATTTATGATAGGAACTTACCAAGGAATGATCAATATCGGAGAATTGGAAGTTCATATCAAAGGAATTTCAGGGAAAGAACCAGATCAATTGGTTCTTGGACAAGAGTTTCTCGAGAAACATAAACCTTGAAAACTTCTATAATATGGAATGGAGTTTATGGCCGAAGATAGGATTTGGAAAATCCAATGACCACAAGCCCATTCTCGATATATATTCCAGTCGGGATGTTATACGAATAATATAACGCATAACACTTTTCTGCTTATCTTGATCAGGAGCGGGAATCTATACAACAAAAAGAGGAGTATTTTCGAATAATTTGGAAGAAGAATTACCAAAAATTGCTGGAAGAGATTTCTCAAAAATAATCTTAATCTTATGTAAGAGGATTAAGATGACCGAAATCATAATCAGAGGTGCGGGACAAATGCCTTGGTATAAGGTAAAAACACCACCTATTTATTTTCGTGATACAGAAGCTGACATTCTGCTAGGAAATAATTTTTTGCAAATGTTTAAGTCTTATACGCAAGAAAATGAGACTACATGATTAGTGTTCACAACACCTTGTGATCACAAAATCATAGTCCAACGATTAAGAGAGGCATTTCACATAAAATTGTCCATTCAATTTCGCAGCAGGCGTGGTGATGAAGGAAAACTTATAAACCCAAAAATGAAAGATTCTAGACGGTTTGGAGAAACAATGCTCCAATTAAGAGCAAATAAACAGCTCCAGCCTAAAGAAATAAAATTCCTTAAGATAGCTCTATATCAGAATGAGTTAGGGTTCAAATCAAAGGTATCACTTGAATATATCAAGAAAAGGATCAAAGAAAATTACAATGAAGATCTCTTCGTATGGTGGGATAAAAATCAGCTCAAAGCCTGCCTTAAAATTAAGGATGACAAAGAGTATGAATTTGTCCGATGCAAACCCATCCCAATGAACAATATTGATGAAAAGGATATGCAGATTATAATCAAGGAACATTTGGACCTTGGTTTGATCAAAGCAGGAATTTCACAATACAGAAATCCGGGATTTCTGGTAAGAAATCATGGTGCGATAAAAAGAAACAAACCCAGATTAGTTATTAACTATCAAGAAATTAATAATATTCTGGAGTTTGATAGGTATTTTATACCTAGTAGAGAATATCTAATCAGTTGCATACGCAATGCGAAGATATTATCTAAATTTGACTATAAATCCGTATTTTATCAAATTAGGATGCTGGAAGAAAACAATAAATTCACAGATTTCTCCACACCACAAGAACATTATATTTGAGAAGTATTATCAATAAGATTGGCTAATTTATCTCAGATATTTCAAAGGAAAATCGATAATCTATTTAAAAATTATTTTAAATTTATGTTTGTCTATATTGATTATGTTTTAATCGCATCTAAAAATATGGAAGAACATATCAAGCATTTAGATATTTTCCTTGATGTTTGTAAAAAAAGAAGGACTGGTACTATCAAAAAAGAAAGCAGTCATTGTCACGAGAAAGATTGAATTCCTCGGAATAAAAATCGATGAGTTTGGAATAATTTTGCAGGACCATATAGTAGAAATGGTGCAAAATTTTCCAAATGAGCTAAAAGAAAAGAAACAACTTCGAAGTTTTCTAGGAGTTGTTAATTTTGATGGAATGTTTATTAAAAATCTAGCTAAACACAGGAAAGTTTTTAGTCCATTGCTGAAAAAAGATGCAAAATTTATATGGACCAAAGAACATACACAAGGACTTAGTCAAGTAAAGGAGATTTGTAAAAATATTCCGAAAATGGCTATTCCGCAGGATGAAGATGATCTGGTATTATATACAGATGTCAGTGATCATTGGTAGGCGGCAGTCTTAACAAAGCTCACACCAGAAGGAGAACAGCCATGCAGATATTGCAGTGGACTCTTCTCAAATGCAGAAGTCATAAGATGGTATATCAATGAAAAAGAATTTTATGCAGTAAAAAAAGCTTTTGAAAAATGGTCATTATTTTTACTTGCAAAGAAATTTACTTTAAAAGTTGATAATACACAGGTAAAATATCTTGAGGAATATGATAGAATCTAAACCTGAGAAGGCTAGATTATTAAGATGGCAAGCGTTATGTCAAAATTATATTTTTGATATTATGATCATTAAATCTCATGAAAATATTCTTGCTGATTTTTTAACAAGAGATGGACAGCGGTGATATCGATGACATCATAAAAATACAGAGGTATTTGAGGGAACACCTTGAAATGCTTCCAAACAAGTTCAACAAGCTAGCCTTAAACGCAGAAGTTGCGGGAAGGCTACAACAAGCCGATAAGAGAATTGTCTCTGATCGAATCACAGGATTTTTACAAACTTATACTCAGTTATGGTCTGTAATACAAAGGCCTCTCCTCCAAGGTATTGGGAAGCCACTGGTTTCCCAAATGGAGAGTTTTCGAGTACATGACTCTATACTTGAAGCAGAAGATTCAAATACCCTAGCACAAGTGTTAAGTCGGGATCATCTCAAGATGAGTCGGCTGAAACAAAATCTTAAACTCTAGGTCCCTATCTCGAGTCCTCAAATCAACCCTTCACCTCAGGGATTGAAGAGAAAAATATCAACCTTAGACATAATACTGACAAGGGTAAATCTAAGGTTGGTACTAATGAAGTTACAATTTCTTCATTCCAAGTGTATCAACAACAGTGGGAGAAATTAAAAACAAGAGTGGGCATTAACCCAACTACAATCAAGGTTGATGTTTTAGGGAGATATCATAGGGTATGGATGAAACCAAATTCATATGCAAAGGAAGTCAAAGCATGGTATGAATTCAGGGCTATGGCCTAAGTTTATACTACTTCACCAAGCTTCCAGAAATTTCAGGATTACCCAAATAGATCCAGGAAGCTGTTCATGAAACTTGGGCAGATAACGACTATTTATCTAGAGGAGACATTCTGGAGTAATACTTTTTTAAGTACAGCCCCAGAACCAGCAGGAAAAAGGATCACATGAAACCTTTCATTTCATCAAGCTAAGGAGGCTAGATACAAATATCCAGAAATTTATTAAGGATCCTCCGTCAGAAGAGACATTCCTTGTCCCTTCAATAACTGAAGACGACATTTCTACCAGAAGAGCATGGGGTTTATGGGTATGTCTCACTGAGATAGACAAAGTCAAGTTTTCATTTAAGATTTATCATAATTCTTTAAATGGATCATTCATGTTAAATACCATGATAGGAAAAACAACAAGTTTTGCTGAAGATTTATTCGAAAAGAAAAGAAATCTTCTATAGAATAACAAGCTTCCGGGTCGGAAATTCTATAATATGACTCATGTGGGAAGATGGTCGGAGAATATCTGCCCAGAGTGCCTAATCAGGATGAGCCAGAATTTGGCAAGGGTTTCAGACCTCGGTCAGACAAGAAGCATCTTGCTGAGATCGGACCAAGTTGTGAAGGACCACAATCATGTTTTTCTCGGGGAAATCAAAAGTTTAAGACTCCTTGACAAAAATAAGTGGACATGTGAATACCATCACTTTTCTTTGGAGATTACAAAAGTCAAAAGATTCCACAACAGAATATAGTGGGCATGTGATAAACCCACTAAATGATCAAAAAAACTTGGAGTCAAACAACTATAAATATAGAATAAATGGGAACAAGAAAATCACACAATATTTAAACCATTTAGAACCAAAGAAAATGTATGCTACATATATTAAGGTTTCTAAAAGACGGATTAAAGTATTAAAAAATCAGCTGATGAATTTTAAAGATATCTACAAACTATTAAAAGAAGAAGAAAACGAGATCTCAGCTGATATGATACAAACACATATCTACTGGTTATGCTATAAGATAAGATCAGAAGAACAAGCTATTTCTAGATTAATAATCTAGAAAAGAGACCAATCTAGAAAATGTGGAGGGACCATTCAACCATTCACTCAAACCACTCAAGAGATAATGCCAAACACAGCTGGATGAAAATAAAGAAAAACTATAGCAAGAATTTGAAGTCCGAAAATCAAATCCGAAGGGCTTCTATAAATAAGAAGGTAGAAGGAAGATGAAGGCATCATTCAACCTCTTCATTTTCTTTCAAACATTGTAAAATTTTCTCTTTCAAGTTTATGTGTGTTTTTATTTCAGCTACTATAAGTAGCTAAACAAGTTTCTCCTCCTCTACAGGAGGTTACTATGTAATAATATTCTGTATGTTTGAATAAAAAAACCAAGGCTTTTTCTCCTCTCATGTATTAGTTTCAAATTGAGCAACTTTACTCTACACCCTGAGGTAGAAAACGAAACAAGGTTGTGCTAAGTGCTGTTGAAGGAATCTGCGTCATGAACCATCTGTTGCGACTGCGTGGTTAGATTGTGAAGAGCAATGTGGAAAACCCGGTGGATATAAACTGACGGCACTCTGATAAAAAAGATAAATTGTTCAATTTATTATACGGAAGCATGATGAGCCATTTAAAAAAAATATATAATTTGATAATGGTATATAAGCTGAAAACTTTGCGTAGCTATATGTTTTGGGGCAATATGTTTTCAAGAACAGACTTGATAGATATAACAATGTCACGTGCTGAAATTATAAGAATTAAGGATGTTTTTGAAAATTTTAGAAAATTAGGGAGTTAAAACAAAGAAATAGAGGGATAAGGAGTGAGGAGAAAGTTGAGAATGTAAATGGAGAGTGATTACAAATTTCTTTTTTTTTTATTCGATTATATACTTTTGAAAAACTTTTATCAAAATAATTTGATTTCTCATGATTTATCTAATTATTATAAAAATAAAATAAAAATTTAAAAAAATTGTGTCGGAGGGGCAACAAAAAATAATTTTTTAATTTTTTTTTCATTCCCTCACCAGTATAGGAGGTGGGGGAGTGGAAATTAAGAAATTAAAACACTCTTCCTCTCTTTTACAGGCAGGAGATTTGCATTATATATAATTTACATATAAAAATTAAATACATATATAATTTACATATTAGGCACATATATAATAAGTTAATGTATTAAACATAAATAATATCTAATATAATAATTTATATATCTCATAATATATAAATATATGTGTGTATTTATAAATAGATATTAGAAAATAAAAGAATTCAATAGTAGATTAACATAACAGGAAAAAAAATCAACATCTATTTTCATATAAATCGTTCAAATTTAAGCTCATGAAAATTATCATGTTAAATAAAAAAATTCAAACTCTAATTTATTTAAAAATATATTAAATCCAAACTCAAAAATCAAAATGAAAATTTAATCTATTAAATTATTTAAATTCTATATAACATGAACATAAAATATTAAACATAAAAAATTAGATGATCAATCAATGTGTCTTTTTTTTAATTAAGATGACTTTAAAAATTTAATATTTTCAATTAAAATTTTAAAATATCATATAAATAAATTTAAGTATTATTTTTTGCTTGAATGGAGTCTAACCTTAAGCAAACTATATATATATATATATATATATATATATAATATATATATAAATAATAATAATAATATATATATAATTTAATCAATGATTATATATATTTTTGATACATATTATGAATTATTTTTGTTAAATTACAAGAAACTAAAAAATATTTTTTCATATAAATCATTCTTAATTTCTTTTTGTCATTGATATATTTGGCGAGAATTAGGAGTTTTGGTCGTAATGAAGTAAAACTTGTTTTTCTAATGGGAAAATATTAAATTTATAAAGTCATTCTTAAATATAAAAAAGTGCCGATCAACGATTCGGATTTATTTCTTGTTCCTCATTTCTCTTTTTATATTTTATATCTGAATCGAACTTGTTTTTTCTAATGTTGAAAAACATGAGTTTTCATTTTCAATTAAATTGCGTGATGAACTAATTTCATTTTACCAATATTAGGGAATCTTTTATTGAACCTATTATTTAATTGTTATATGATTTAATTCCCAAATTTTTTTTGTGTGTTTTATTGCGTTAAAAGATAACCATGAAAAAGTATTACTTTTTATGTTAATAGTATTACTTTTTATTGTTAATATCGGTAGGGTTGGCTCGTCTCATACATAAAGATTCGTGAAACCGTCTCACAAAATACCTACTCTTTTATTTATCACTACGTTGGATAATAATTTTATTGGTGATTTTTAGTTAGTTGTGTACATAATGAAACACCTTGTGACATAATCTATATGAGAAACGGATTGTTGTTTGATACAATGTCTTTTGTTCTCGTGTTTTCATATTCCTTCGATTCGGTCTGTCCACAATTCTTAACAATCAAACTCGCAATCGTAACTAATAAAAACCTATCTCACCAAAAACTATAATTATTATTACCAATGCAATTTAAATATTTTAAAATGTTAAAAGTATCCGATACAATACATTTAACATTAAGGATCTTCTAGTAGAAATTGAGCTTAATTTTTCATATGTTAGGCTTTTTATATGAAAATGGATTTATTAGAAACAAAAACAAAAACAAAATACAAGGATACTCTGAATATTGAAGTCTCTCTCATTTGTCCGTAAGAAACTTAATTTCCCATTATATTTTGTGCTAATTTTTTTTTTATTTTTTATTTTTTTTAGTTGGGGAAGGGATATATGTTGTAGTTGAGTCTGTAACTCGATACCAGATTCCAAATCTAGAATTTTGGTATGATCTTGGAATCAGATTAGCAACAAATCATCGGTTTATATTTTGTACTATTGATTATTGAATAAATAATATAGTAAATAATTACGTAACTATTTTTTTTTAATAATCTACACCTCTAAGCAAATGTTAACTAGTTCCCAGTTTCAATAAATCTTGAAGACAATTTTGACCCTCGGCTGATCAAATACGGATACAAATTAAATACAATAAAGTTTATGTTATTTATACTCTATAAAACACACAATAAAGTGCTAAAAACTTTGGTCAGTAGTGATCACAAAAGAAAATTGGTAAGACGCACGATGATTATCAAGGTACGGTACGGTTAATAAGATGCTAACCTAAGGGTATATTTACCCCATCAAATTTGCTCGAGTCTTTTTGCCTTCACAAACATATTTCTAAAAGGATAGATACCTCAGGATTTATACATATACGTATCATGTAAAGTCAACTTCACATAAATAATAATTGCACCAAAATGGTGAAGAAACACTTCGATTTCACGATTCAGAGTTACATAGAGGGATAAAAGCATGTTTTAGTGGATGCGTATAGATTGCTCACAAGCATGAAATCCATCCAAGAATTAAAATAATTAAATCATCATGACAACATATATACAAGTGAGTAAGATAAAGGCACGTATTTTGTTTAGATTCATTTTATTTCGATAGAGATTGAAAATTTGACCAGAAGATGATCTCTCAAAGAAAAACGTTCTCTCGCTGGCAGCAGATTTAGGTGAATCCGAACCATGAACCACTACAACAAAAACGCAAAACGACAACGGATAGCTGCCAGAAAACCATTGTAATTGACTGTGTTGTTGAAATGCGCTTCATATTGCGAAGGTTTTTGTGTTGTTGAAATGCGCTTCATATTGCGACGGTTTTTCAAAAACCGTCGCTAATTAGCGACGGTTTATGATATAGCGACGGCTTAGTCAAAAATCATTGCTAATTTGAGCGACGGTATATCTAAAACCGTCGCTAAATATTTTCTAAATCCGTCGCTAATTAACAACAGTTCGCTAAAATCGTTATCGTTGTCCAATAAAACACGTTAATCCACACGGTTAGCTAAAATCATTGTCGTTTGTCCAAAAAAACAAGCTAATCGACAACGGTTACATGCTAATCCACAATGATTTTTGTTAAAACCGTTAAAAGGAAAAACACAACGGTTTTCCAATAAAACCGTTGTCTTTTGAATGTTGTTGAAGACATATTTTCTTGTAATGAACACAATTCTTTTTGAATCAAGCCCGCAAAAGGCTCTAACACTGGGAATGAAAAGGAAAGACACTGAGTAAAACAAAACATATATCTAAAGCTAAAAGCACGAACAATATCAAGTACTCATGATTTAGTAGTTGTCTACCATCATAACAAAAAGGAGAGAGATAACAATCATAGAACGCCAACTAACTACAGCATTTGTCTTTTCTAAAATCATCATCAGCACAAGACCACTGGTAAGTTTAAGACTAAGTATGTAAAAGTAACTCAAACATAAAAAGATGCCCAGAGAAGAGGAATAAAATCCTAACATATTGAGCTTTAAAATTACCATGCATTGTAACAAATCAGAAAATTATTTTTGAATTCACTCATATGAATCACATGTTAATTCGCCTCCAAGCCAGATAATCTGGGCTACCAATATCAATTTTTCATTATTCATTAATTTAAAATTTATAATGACGTAGTCAACTATAATGTAAGATAATTAAAATAGCGACGGTTTATAAACCGTTGCTATTGTCGATAACGATTCACTAAAATCGTTGTCGTTTTTCCAAAAAAACACGCTAATCCACAACGGTTCTCGAAAACCGTTGTCCTTTGTCCAAAAAAATACGCTAATCGACAACGGTTTTAGAAAACCGTTGTCGTTTGTCCCAAAAAACACCCTAATAGACAACGATTTTTAACCCCCAAAACACGTTAAAAGACAACGATTTTTATCGTAGACAACGATTTTTAACCCCCAAAAACACGCTAAAAGACAACGGTTTTTAGCGTGTTTTTGGGGTCAAAGAAAACGGTTTTTAGAAAATCATTGTCTTTTGCTGCTTTTTAACAATGGTTTTTCAAAAAAACCGTTGTCTTTTGAGTGTGGTAGAAAACATATTTTGTTGTAGTGTGCATTATACAAGGCTTGAGAAAAATCTCTGTGCAGCATGCTACTCATAAAAACTTTTTACCATATATGGTTTTACCATTGCCAGTGCCTTCTCTTCTGAAGCGTCTATAGCAGCTGATAATCTATTTTTGAGACGTAACAAAATCGTAGAAGAAAATAGCAGAAAGTAAAATTTTGAACTGATAAAAACAAAAAAAATAAATCTTATCAACAAACAGAAAACAATTTTTAGCTAATCCAGATATGGCTTGACCAACCAATCCTAGAATTTTTTATGCTAGTAGTAACTAAGAGAAATGGAGCAGTACAGCTGCACCATGGATAATTTTTTAATTTGCTAGCAGCGGCTGCTATAAAAGGAGATGCATAATAAGTGCTAGGTCATCAAAATTGAAACGGGAAAAAATATACAAATTTTTATGAGACACAGGTCAAATAAGCATTGGTGCGGTTTTTTATATGAAGTATTCAATCACAGCTAACAAAATTTTTGCTTAAACTTTTCAACTACAAATTCCTAAATTGTCTTGTTCATTTGAAAGTCCTTGTATCAAATCCTAAAACCAAAAGTCTATATAATTTGGGCAATTCAGTGTTCCAAGATTTTGCAGTTGCAACTGCAACTCGCACGCGAGGCACGACTGCGAGTTGCAACGGAAGTTTTAAAAATTTGGATTCGATGTTCGAAATGCTTTTAGGCGTCGTATGAATTAAACATCCATTGGATGTTTAGAATCATTTATCTTTGTCTATTTAATTCTCGACACCAAACCAGTCCGAGTTTAGTGGAGTTGGTCCTTCTTGTATATCCCCTTCAAACGGATCTCCCTCCTTTGATCGTCTAATTAAGTCCACAATTAGGCTTACCCTAATTAACATCATTTTTTCATCAACATTTGATCAAGAATGTCAGAATTCATTTTTTATTGCATCCATCCATCAGATCATGATAAGAGTGTCTAGTAATATTGCCCTAGGATTCCCTGGATATCGCTGATAGTGTCCACAAGAACCTTAAGTTATAGTGGCATACAATATGGTCCTTTCAACTCATATATCTCGATCAAATCAGTAACCATTGGTGAAACATCAACTGCTTAAAGATGCTACTAATTTTTTTTATTTTTTAAAAGCTAATACACGAAAATCCCATTTAAATGCATGCATACAAGACAACTGAAAAATACGCATTTTAAAAATAATTGTAATCAAATGATAAATAAAATAATGCAGTTTAAAGTTTGCCAACATGGCCATCATTTTTACCATATATCGTTTTACTATTGCCAGTGCCTTCTCTTCTGAAGCATCTATAGCAGCTGATAATCTATTTTAGAGAAGTAACAAAATCGTAGAAGAAAATAGCAAAAAGTAAAATTTTGAACTGATAAAAACGAAAAAAATAAATCTTATCAACAAACAGAAAACAATTTTTAGCTAATCCAGATATTGCTTGACCAACCAATCCTAGAATTTTTTATGCTAGTAGTAACTAAGAGAAATGAAGCAGTACAGCTGCACCATGGATAATTTTTTAATTTGCTTGCAGAGACTGCTATAAAAGGAGATGCATAATAAGTTCTAGGTCATCAAAATTCAAACGGGAAAAAACATACAAATTTTGATGAGACACAGGTCAAATAAGCATTTGTGCGGTTTTTTTATATGAAGTATTCAATCACAGCTAACAAAATTTTTGCTCAAAGTTTTCAACTACAAATTGCTAAATTGTCTTGTTCATTTGAAAGTCCTTGTATCAAATCCTAAAACCAAAATTCTATATAATTTGGGCAATTCAGTGTTCCAAGATTTTGCAGTTGCAACTGCAACTCGCACGCGAGGAACGACTGCGAGTTGCAACTGAAGTTTTAAAAATTTTGATTCGACGTTCGAAATGCTTTTAGGCGTCGTATGAATTAAACATCCATTGGATGTTTAGAATCATTTATATTTGTCTATTTAATGCTCGACACCAAACCAGTCCGAGTTTAGCGGAGTTGGTCCTTCTTGTATATCCCCTTCAAACAAATCTCTCTCTTTTGATCGTCTAATTAAGCCCACAATCGGGCTTACCCTAATTAGCCTCATTTTTTCATCAACATTTGATCAAGAATGTAAGAATTCATTTTTTATGGCATCCATCCATCAGATCATGATAAGAGTGCCTAGTAATATTGCCCTAGGATCCCCTGGATATCGCTGATAGTGCCCGCAAGAACATTAAGTTATAGTGGCATACAATATGGTCCTTTCAACTCATATATCTCGATCAAATCAGTAATCATTGGTGAAACATCAACTACTTAAAGATGCTACTATTTTTTATTTTTATTTTTTAAAGGCTAATACACGAAAATCCCATTTAAATGTATGCATGTAACACAACTGAAAAATACGTATTTTAAAATAATTGTAATCAAATGATAAATAAAATAATGCAGTTTAAAGTTTGCCACCATGGCCATCAATAATAAAACAACTTAAAATACTGAGAATCCTCAACTTATCATAAAAAGCGAATAAAATTGATCAAGTCTAATCAAAAATCATAACACGTTATGTGCGGAAAATATGGTCCTCGGGTCGTGTGCGCACATCCAGCCGTGCCTACTCAGAATTCGGCACCTCCAGGATCCTCATCAACAGGCTCACCTGCATCATTCACACCTAGTGAATCTAAAGACTCAACACTCGAATCATGTCCTAAACCTACCCAACCAGCCTTAAAACCACATTTTCCATCCCACTAAGACCCACGGAAACAAGGCCACATGCTGATGGAAATTTTTGCCCAATGCACATTCCAAACCCTAATACGCTAAACTTGAAAATTATCGACCCTAGGCTCTACCGGCTCGGACCAGCCTTGGACCAACCCTTCCTAGCCCACCTTAGGACATTAATGGACCTACCAAACCTAAGCTCACAGCCCCATGCATGCTGCAACCTTCCAACAGCCGAGAAGCAACACAAACGCACCAGCCGTGTCCAATTTCCCTTCACGCGATCGGCCGGCTCCATGGTTGGTTCCAGTGGTGATTGAGCTTTCGTTGGCCGTGTCTCAGACCCACCAGGGTCTGGTCCATGGCTTGGTTCAGCCCTTGCATTGCCGGCTCCACTTCTCACCCGATCTCTACCAAAAACGAGACACACCTTTACAAAACACATCTTGGCCCTCAACCTAACGTGACCAACCCTCGACACCAGCCTCATGACTCCACCATACCATTGATAACATCCCCTTAGTGACCAAAAAACCGCAGCCCCTCGCACAAAAACAAGAAAACGTGAGTTGCGATATAAAAGGCATGCAAGAAATCGAGTATAAACCGAACAAGATCGATGGTACATGCTAGATCAAAAAATTATTTATATAAAAATACACATATCAGCATACATAGTGTGAATGATGAGTAAAAATATGATACAAGGCGTGCCTTTATGTGTAGATTCTCAAAGACTTGAAGAAACGTGCGTCGAATAAGCGCCGGAGGAGCGGGGAGGAAGCTTGCTTGAAAGAAAATGGAGGGGGCCGAGCTTGCAGCAAGTTTATGCAGGTTTTACACGTGAAATGCTGATGTAGGGAGGGTGGGAGCGGCCGAGTGCTTTAGTTTTAGGGTTAGGGTTAGTTTAGGGGATATTTATGTGTTAAGACAATGCATTAATGGGCCAAAAAATAAGGATTTAGGGATAAAAAAAATGTCGAGCCCATTAAAAATTTAAACAAACCCAACAACTCCAAAAGCACTCCCAAAAAATATTTCGTTTATGTACGCTTTGAAAATATTTCCCGAACCATCAAAAATTCTCTCGATTCGATAAAATTTCCGTACCGGCTAAAAATAAGATCCGATGAGTAAAAATATCCACCAAATCCCATTTTCGAAAAATACACTTAAAAAACACCTCTTATTAAATAATTAAAATAAATTATTCAATAAAAATATTTTTCTTAATTTTCCTCGGTCTTTGTTCCTCGTTCGAGCTCAAAGTACAACTTAAAACCCTAATGCGTGAAACATTAAAATAAATCATGAAATAAATCCTAACCATGCAATAAATATGCATAAAAATCATTAAACACATATTTTAAAATAAAACCCTAGATTGCATGCATTCAGGTTACGTAGATCGAATTTCCTGGACCTTACAACTCTTTCCCCTTAAAACAAAATTTTGTCCTAGAAATTTAAAACATACCGAATAACTCCGGGTAACGACTCCTCATCTCAGCTTCAGTCTCCCAAGTAGCCTCCTCCTCGGAATGATTCAGCCACTTGACTTTGACCATGTGAATCACTTTGTTCCAGAGCCTCCCCTCATGTCCGTCCAGAATCTGAGCGGGTCTCTCCTCAAAGAACATGTTCGGTGTCAGCTGAAGTGGCTCATAGTTCAGTACATGTGAAGGATTCGACATGTACTTCCGCAGCATGGAGACATGGAACACATTATGAACTCCAGCAAAATTCGGCGGTAATTCAACTCTGTATGCAAGTATCCCAACTCTCTCTAGTATCTCAAACGGCCCTATGTATCTCGGACTGAGCTTGCCCTTCTTCCCAAATCTCATCACACCCTTCATCGGTGCGACCTTCACGAACACATGGTCTCCTACGACAAACTCAAGATCTCGGCGCCGCTGATCTGCATAACTCTTCTGCCGGCTCTGAGCAGTCTTCATTGTCTCGGATCTTGACCACTAACTCTGCAGTATGATTGACGATATTCGGCCCTATCTTTGCCATCTCTCCTACCTCATCCCAATACACTGGAGACCTACACTTCCTCCCGTACAATGCCTCATATGAAGCCATATCAATCGATGCCTGAAAGTTGTTGTTGTACGTGAACTCCACAAGAGGTAACTTCGGCTCCCAGTTTTCCTGAAAGTTGATCATGCAAGCTCTGAGTAGGTCCTCCAAGATCTGAATAACTCTCTCTGACTGTCCGTCAGTCTGAGGATGGAAGGCAGTACTGAATAGTAGCTGTGGACCTCGCTCAAGATATCTGTCCTTAGGGAATCACTGTCAGGAACCCACAGTCGGTCACTAAATCTGACAATGCCATCCACAACTGTATACAGTCTCCGGCCCTTAGCCTCGTCCCTCAGTCTCCACTTCTGAAACTGCTCGTCAGAATTCTGCCCTACCCGGATTCTGTCTCTCAAAGTCGGCTGCACTGTCATTGTAACGTCCCGAAAATTTAAAGGTCCACGCGAACCACATGCATGCAATTATTAAATTCTCTTGTATTTTAATTAATTGTTTTAATTGCATTAATTAATTATGTTGTTTATTTTGAAATGTTTAAATTATATTTTTCTACATGGTTGCATTAAATTGTATTTTTATAAGTTATTCAAGTTGCGATCGACGAACGGAGACCGAGGGCTGAAAAATAGAAAATGTTTCTATTAAATAATTGTTTTTGATTATTTAAAATAAGGGTGATGATTTTTCTTATTTTTGAAAATATGGGGTTTTGAGGTGATTTGATACGCCGGGATGTAAATTTTATCGGTGTTGGTTTTTCAACAAAAATACAAACGTTTTGACAACCAGACTAATAAATTCACAAACTTATTTAACCAAAGTTACTTTTATTATTTTAATTAATTCTAATTAAGCACTAATGAGCCTAATTTGTATGCTTAATGGCCTAAGCTTACTTAAAGATTAATTAACTATATATTATGCAATTAACCTACCCCAAACCCTTTACACCACACGCCCCACCTCCCCAATTCAATCAAAACTCTCCACTCAAATTCAAATACACGGCACACACAAAATATCCAAGGGGGAAAAGCTTCAAGTTTTGCTAAGGTTTTCTAGCCGTCGTTCTTCGATTCGTCAACGTTTTATCGTGCGTAAAATACGCAAAGACACGCCATATTCTCCTTTTACTCATCATCACACCATAGTAATTGTTTATGCATAATTTTTAAGGAAAACATAGCACACAAGTTGAAATTTTCGTAACCACATGCCTATGTGCTTTAAACTTGTGTTATTTGATTTCAAAATCATGTTTTTATGTGTTTAAAAGGTCTGCCATGATTAGGACATGATTAAGCATGGATTTACACAAGTTTTAGGGTCATAAAAATCAACCAAATACGCTGCAACAGGGAGAGAACACAAGCTGGGAGCAAATTCTGTCATGGCATTTGTAGGCTCGGTTTTCATGTCTTGATGGATTGTCTTGGTCAGGGCTTGGGTCCAGGGCAAGCTAGGGTCTGTTATGGGTCAAGGGAAGAGTCCTAGCCACGCTAGGACTCGAGACCATGGGCTGGGCTGCGCAGGTTTCAGCAATTGTGCAGGGTTTGTGGCTCGGCCAGGGGGATTGGGCTGGGCCAAGGTCCTTAGGGTCCTAGAAGGGTTCTTGAAGGGATGGTTCAAGGGTTGGCTCGGTGGTTGGGGACCCTAGCAGCAAAAACGTGGGAAACATGAGTTGAAGCATCAAGTTGATGCGCAGGTTTCAGAAGCTGGTGCAGGGAGAAGGGGCTCGGCCAGGGGGCTTGGGCTGGGCTAGGTTAGGTTCTTAGGGTTCTATAAGGGTGCTAGAGGGGATGGTTCAGGGCCTGGGTCGCTTGGCTTGGTCCTAGCAACAGAAACGTAGGGTCCATGTTCATGTGGGTTTTCATGGCTGCTGCTTGCACCTACTGGTGTAGCTTCGGTTTCAGGGGATGGGGTCGAGTACTTAGGTTCTAAAGGTCCGGTAGGGTCCATAGGGGGTTTGGGTCAAGGTTGGCTCAAGAGGGTTCGAGCTTGGCTCAGGGAAAAACGAGTTTGGCTCAAGGGTGCCTAGGTGTGTTTTTGGGGCTGTTTCTGCAGCTCATGTGTTGCTTCGTTTTTGGATCTTAGGGTCAGGTCCAAAGGATCCTAATGGTTCAGGAGGGTGCCTAGGTGGGTTGGCTAGGTTTTGGTTCGAGACGGCTTGGGCGTGGCTCGAGTAAATTAGGAGATGGCTCGGTGTGTTCGATAAAGGGTCAAAAACAAAAATAATAAAGCTAAAATTGAATCCATGGGTCCACAGGGGTGGCTCATGACTTGGAAGGGTAGAATAAATCATAAAAAGGTTATTTTAAAAATTTGGGATCAAAATAACGAGTTTTAGATTTATTCGGGATTTAATCGCCGCACGTAACGCTAATTAACGAATTAATTGAAACGCCTAGTTTTATGATTTATAAAATCATGAAAAACTAGATTTAAGCTTAAATAGTTATTAAAAGTCTAAGTTTTGAATTTGGGAATTTTATATTAAGTTTTGGTTTAATTCGAGGTTAAAACGCATTAATACGTCTTATTTAAAGATTAAACTAAAAGTCCTCGATTAAGCTAAATAAAAATATGAGAAAATTCATGTAAACTTAAATAATTATTTGGAATAAGTTAGAGTCATTGAATTTAAGAAAAAGTCAAAAACGTGAAATTTTACGTCTAGGGATAAAACGGTCTTTTTACACCTAGAAATTAGTAAATGTCATGGCAGTGCCCTGAATGCTGTTTTATGTCCTAATATGATTATTTTCTATAGTTATAGATGTTTATGAAATTTTTTTATGTTAAAATGATATTTTAAATGTTTATGGGATTTTATATGTTAAAATGATATTTTAAATGTTTAGGATTTAATATGTCAAAATGTTATTTTAAATGTTTTGAGTTAAAATGTCATTTAAAATATTTATGAAATGTTCATGATTAAATTATGATTTTTAAATGTCTATGTGATTTTTATGATTCAAGGAAGACATTTAAAAGACATGTTGCATGCTTGGTTTCAAAATAAAAATGATATTATATGCATGTTTTTATTAAGTGATGATAACATGTTAAGGACGTGAAGGGATTGTGACTGCTACATGTTGGAAATATCGTGAGGGTTATGGTCCCAGTGAGAGCCCGACGATCGTGTTTCATTGGATACGGATACGAATACGAATACGAATATGTTAATACGTTGGCCAGGGCTCAGTTGACCGGTGAGAGTGTTGCTGGTGTCCCCCGCCGCCCAATACTGTGGTTTTTTTTAGATGGATCAATCGCCTAATACGATCAAGAATACGAGTCACAATCACGATCTGAATTCAACAAACACAAACATGAACATGAATATGAATATGAATATGGACACGAATATGGATATGAATATGAATATGTTTATGTGATATGTTTATGTTTTTGAAAATGTTTAAGTTTAAAGTTTATGCATAATCACGAAAATATTTACGAAAATGTTATGTTTTTAAGTTTATGCATCTCATGAAAATGATATTTTAAATACAAGTATTTTTCACTGTTATATGTTAATTGTATTATGTATTACTTGTTATCTAGAATATGATGTGTTGAGTCTTTAGACTCACTAGGTGTGATTGATAAAGGTTATTATGATAATAATGTGAATGGAGGTCTTGATGGTTGATCTGACTGGACTGGAGGTGCACATAACCCGAGGACCGACGCTAGTTTTCCACACTAGTTATGATTTATGATTTTAAGTGATGTTAAAGATATTTTTTTACGACAATTTATTTATGAGTGGTTTTTTAGAGGTTATAGTATGGGCTATACTTTTCAAATATTAGTTTGTTGATTTATTTTTAAAATGATGTCAAAAATATCTTATGCTTGTATATGCAATTCGGCCGATGCTATGTGAGGTTTGAAAAAAAAATTCTAGTACGTTTTAAGAAAAATAATAAACAGACGTTTCAGTTGGTATTAGAGCAATGGTTCTGTAAAAGGTTGTGCCACCATCAGTGCCGGGAAGCTCCGTCGTCAAGCCTCAAATTTGTAAGTTTACATGCTTTATATGATTTTATGATGTTACCTGTATAATTATATGAATTATATGTTTACGTCACATGTTTAATAGCATTATGAGGATATATGATTTATATGCTTTGGAATTTTTAGACATGATACGATACGAAATAAGAAATTATTTGATTTCAAGGCATGTTGGCTTTGTGGTGGAATTGGACGATGTTGATTTTTGGATTTTAATATTAACATTTTACTTTTTGGGCCATAAATTAATCATGAATAGTATGAATGTTTTGGGACTCATAGATTTTCTAAGAAAATATTTATGATTCGTGGTTACTAGTTGAATTAATTTTTGAAAATTACTCATAAGAAATAATGATTCGAGGATTTGCAACGACTTTGGGAATAAGAAAATGTTTAAATTGGGATTTTAAGTTTTGATGAAAGGTAAAATTGGTTATAGGAATTGATTTTGGGTAAATAAGTTTAAATTATCAAAATTTACGATATGGAAACTGTAGAAAGAAATTAAGAATACCAAGAACTTATGGGTTAATCGTAGGATTTTTTTCGAAATTAAGAACCAATTAGGATAAATTTTGAGGAAATTAAGAATTTATTTTGCAATTATTAAGGAATTTGGGGATTAGTTTAGCAATAAGCGATAATTAAATGGTTTAAATTATAAGAATTTTGAGGATTTACACTTTTAAGAATATTTGAAACCTTGGGATATCTTGGGTTATAATGTTATAAGGAATGTTGATCATAGTTTTTAAGGATGAATCAATACTAAGCATTAGGGGATGCGTTTGGGGATTTTATGGTGAAATATGATAAGTTGACAAATATTTTGGGTATAAAATAAGGAAAGTAATATACGATAAGTATGGTCATCCATCTTTTAATATTGGGAATTGTAAGAAAAATTGTTGAAATTCGAGGTTATAATAGTAATAGCGCTAAGTCATTTGGGTCTTTTTAAGTTGCGATTTAAAAATAAGGATTTAGAAGGTAAAATCAAGTTGGATCGAGGAGACGTAAGGACATTCTAGAATTTAAGTTTTATCAGAGTAGCGCAGCGGAAGCGTGGATTTTTGGGATACTATAACTAAGACTAAAATTTGGGTTATTAATGATAAGCGAATGTCGAGGACGAAATTCAATTTAAGGGGGGAAGATAGTAACGTCCCGAAAATTTAAAGGTCCACGCGAACCACATGCATGCAATTATTAAATTCTCTTGAATTTTAATTAATTGTTTTAATTACTTTAATTAATTATGTTGTGTATTTTGACATGTTTAAATTATATTTTTCTACATGGTTGCATTAAATTGTATTTTTATAAGTTATTGAAGTTGCGATCGACGAACGGAGATCGAGGGCTGAAAAATAGAAAATGTTTTTATTAAATAATTGTTTTTGATTATTTAAAATCAGGGTGATGATTTTTCTTATTTTTGAAAATATGGGGTTTTGAGGTGATTTTATACGCCAGGATGTAAATTTTATCGGTGTTGGTTTTTCAACAAAAAAACAAACGTTTTGACAACCCGACTAATAAATTCACAAACTTATTCAAGCAAAATTATTTTTATTATTTTAATTAATTCTAATTAAACACTAATGAGCCTAATTTGTATGCTTAATGGCCTAAGCTTACTTAAAGATTAATTAACTATATATTATGCAATTAACCTACCCCAAACCCTTTACATCACACGCCCCACCTCCCCAATTCAATCAAAACTCTGCCCTCAAATTCAAATACACGGCACACACAAAATATCCAAGGGGGAAAAGCTTCAAGTTTTGCTAAGGTTTTCTAGCCGTCGTTCTTCGATTCGTCAACGTTTTATCGTGCGTAAAATACGTAAAGGCACGCCATATTCTCCTTTTACTAATCATCACACCATAGTAATTGTTTATGCATAATTTTAAAGGAAAAACATAGCACACAAGTTGAAATTTTCGTAACCACATGCCTATGTGCTTTAAACTTGTGTTATTTGATTCCAAAATCATTTTTTTTATGTGTTTAAAAGGTCTGCCATGATTAGGACATGATTAAGCATGGATGTACACAAGTTTTAGGGTCATAAAAATCAACCAAATACGCTGCAACAGGGAGAGAACACAAGCTGGGAGAAAATTCTGTCATGGCGTTTGTAGGCTCGGTTTTCATGTCTTGATGGCTTGGCTTGGTCAGGGCTTGGTTCCAGGGCGAGCTAGGGTCTGTTATGGGTCAAGGGAAGAGTCCTAGCCACTGCTAGGACTCGAGACCATGGGCTGGGGAGGCTAGGACTCCATCCGAGAGAGATAGCAAAGGGGCTGCGCAGGTTTCAGCAATTGTGCAGGGTTTGTGGCTCGGCCAGGGGGCTTGGGCTGGGCTAGGTTAGGTCCTTAGGGTCCTAGAAGGGTGCTTGAAGTGATGGTTCAAGGGTTGGCTCGGTGGTTGGGGGCCCTAGCAGCAAAAACGTGGGAAACATGAGTTGAAGCATCAAGTTGATGCGCAGGTTTCAGAAGGTGGTGCAGGGAGAAGGGGCTCGGCCAGGGGGCTTGGGATGAGCTAGACTAGGTCCTTAGGGTCCTAGAAGGGTGCTAGAGGGGATGGTTCAGGGCCTGGGTCGCTTGGCTTGGTCCTAGCAACAGAAACGTAGGGTCCATGTTCATGTGGATTTTCATGGCTGCTGCTTGCACCTACTGGTGTAGCTTTGGTTTCAAGGGCTGGGGTCGAGTACTTAGGTTCTAAGGGTCCAGTAGGGTCCATAGGGGGTCTGGGTCGAGGTTGGCTCAAGAGGGTTTGAGCTTGGCTCAGGGAAAAACGAGTTTGGCTCAAGGGTGCCTAGGTGTGTTTTTGGGGATGTTTCTGCAGCTCATGTGTTGCTTCGTTTTTGGATCTTAGGATCAGGTCCAATGGATCCTAATGGTTCAGGAGGGTGCCTAGGTGGGTTGGATAGGTTTTGGTTCAAGGCGGCTCGGACGTGGCTTGAGTAAATTAGGAGATGGCTCGGTGTGTTCGATAAAGGGTCAAAAACAAAAATAATAAAGTTCAAATTGAATCCATGGGTCCACAGGGGTCGCTCATGACTTGGAAGGGTAGAATAAATCATAAAAAGGTTATGTTAAAAATTTGGGATCAAAATAACGAGTAAAAATTTGGGATCAAAATAACGAGTTTTAGATTTATTCGGGATTTAATCGCCGCACGAAACGCTAATTAACGAATTAATTGAAACGCCTAGTTTTAAGCATTATAAAATCATGAAAAATTAGATTTAAGCTTAAATAATTATTAAAAGTCTAAGTTTTGAATTTGGGAATTTTATATTAAGTTTTGGTTTAATTCGGGGTTAAAACGCATTAATACGTCTTATTTAAAGATTAAATTAAAAGTCCTCGATTTAAGCTAAATAAAAATATGAGAAAATTCAAGTAAGCTTAAATAATTATTTGGAATATGTTAGAGTCAGTGAAATTAAGAAAAAGTCAAAAACGTGAAATTTTACGTCTAGGGATAAAACGGTCTTTTTACATATAGAAATTAGTAAATGTCATGGCAGTGCCCTGAATGCTGTTTTATGTGCTAATATGATTATTTTCTATAGTTATGGACATTTATGGAAATTTTTTATGTTAAAATGATATTTTAAATGTTTATGGGATTTTATATGTTAAAATGATATTTTAAATGTTTAGGGAATTTTATATGTTTATGATTTAATATGTCAAAATTTATTTTAAATGTTTTGAGGTTAAAATGTCATTTAAAATGTTTATGAAATGTTCATGATTAAATTATGATTTTTAAATGTCTATGGAATTTTTATGATTTAAGGAAGACATTTAAAAGACATGTTGCATGCTTGGTTTCAAAATAAAAATGATATTATATGCATGTTTTTATTAAGTGGTGATAACATGTTGAAGGACGTGAAGGGATTGTGACTACTACATGTTGGAAATATCGTGAGGGTTATGGTCCCAGTGGGAGCCCGACGATCGTGTTTCCTTGGATACGGATACGAATACGAATACGAATACGAATATGTTAAAACGTTGGCCAGGGCCCAGTTGACCGGTGAGAGTGTTGCTGGTGTCCCCCGCCGCCCAGTACTGTGGTTTTTTTTAGATGGATCCATCGCCCAATACGATCAAGAATACGAGACACAATCACGATCTGAATTCAACAAACACGAACATGAACATGAATATGAATATGAATATGGACACGAATATGGATATGAATATGAATATGTTTATGTTTTTGAAAATGTTTAAGTTTAAAGTTTATGCATTATCACGAAAATATTACGAAAATGTTATGTTTTTAAGCTTATGCATCTCATGAAAATGATATTTTAAGTACAAGTATTTTTCATTGTTATATTTTAACTGTATTATGTATTACTTGTTATCAAGAATATGATGTGTTGAGTCTTTAGACTCACTAGGTGTGATTGATGCATGTTATTATGATAATAATGTGAATGGAGGTCTTGATGATTGATCTGACTGAACTGGAGATGCACACAACCCGAGGACCGACGCTAGTTTTCCGCACTAGTTATGATTTATGATTTTAAGTGATGTTAAAGATATTTTTTTATGACAATTTATTTATGAGTGGTTTTTTAGAGGTTATAGTATGAGCTATACTTTTCAAATGTTAGTTGGTTGATTTATTTTAAAATGATGTCAAAAATTTTTTATGCTTGTATATGCAATTCGGCCGATGCTATGTGAGGTTTGAAAAAAAAAATTCTAGTATGTTTTAAGAAAAATAATAAACAGACGTTTCAGTCAGAGTAGCAAGATTTGGGGCATCGCCCCTGGCATTAAGTGCAAGTTCGAATATCTGAATCTCCGTTTGCAGCGGTCTTTGTACTGACAAATGATCAATCACTGCGTGCTTCCTGCTCAGGGCATCTGCAACTACATTAGCCTTACCCGGACAGTAGCTAATGTCATAATCATAGTCCTTCACTAGATCTAGCCACCTCCGCTGTCGCATGGTCAACTCTTTCTGTGATCAGCGAAAATCCTGCACTTCTCGCCATACAGATAATGCCTCCAAATCTTCAGGGCGAAAACCACTACTGCTAGCTCAAGGTCATGAGTCGGATAATTCTTCTCATGGACCTTCCACAGTCGAGACGCGTAGGCTATAACTCTGTCGTGCTACATCAGAACTGCGCACAAACCGAGTTTCGAAGCATCTGATTAAACCACAAACTCTCCTTCCCTGATGGCATAGCTAGAACTGGTGCTGTGGTCAATGCTTGCTTTAGTCTGTCAAAGTTCTCCTGGCACTCAGATCCCCGGCATTCTTCTTCGTCAGAGCGGTCATAGGCACCGCAATAGAAGAGAAGCCCTGAATAAACTTCCTATAATAACAAGCAAATCCCAAGAAGTTACGGATCTATGTCAGGCTCTTAGGAAGTGGCTAATCTCTGTCTGCCACAACTTTACTGGGGTCGACCTCTATATCATCCCGAGTTACAATGTGGCCCAAGAATGCCACTCTGTCAAGCCAGAACTCGAACTTGCTGAATTTGGCATACAGCTGTATGTCCTATAGAGTATGTAGTACAGTCCTCAGATGCTGACTGCGCTCCTCTCTGCTCCTCGAATAAATCAGTATGTTATCTATAAAAACTATGAAAAATTGATCCAAATATGGCTGAAACATGCGATTCATGAGATCCATGAAGATCGCTGGCGCGTTCGTCAAACCGAAGGGCATCACCATAAACTCATAGTGCCCATAATGCATTCAGAAGGTTGTCTTATGCACGTCAGAATCTCTCACCTTCAGCTGATGGTATCCGGATCGGAGATCGTTCTTTGAAAATATTGACGTTCCATGAAGCTAATGAAACAAATCATCGATCCTCGGCAACGGATACTTGTTCTTGACCGTGACTCTGTTCAGTTCTCTGTAGTCAATACATAGCCGCATGCTGCCATATTTCTTCTTCACAGAAAGTACTGGTGCGCCCCATGAAGAAAAGCTAGGGCGAATGAAACCCTTATCTAGCAAATCATGTATCTGATGTTTCAACTCCTTCATCTCTGCAGGTGCTAGTCGATAGGGAACCTATGAAATAGGGACGGTACCTACCATAATCTCGATAGAAAAATCCACCTCTCTGTCTGGTGGAATGCCTGAAACATATTCAGGGAAAACACTGGGCAAATATCAGACCACGTCAACGTCCTCTAGCTTTTGACTGGCTGGCTCTGAACTGTAACAATACTGGCCAAAAACACCTGGCAGCCCTTCTTCATGAGCTTCCTCGCACACATTTAGGAAATGATGTGCGGCATCTACTGGTGTCTGGCTGCCTTAAAAATAAACAGCGTACCACTATGTGGTCGTACGGATACTGATCTCTGTCAAAAGTCTATAACAGTTTCATTCAAGGAAAGCTAGTCCATACCAAAAATAATATGAATCTCCGGCAACGGTAGCACAATCAAATCTTCCTGTACCGCACTTCTTTGCAACCGAAGCTCCAATCCCCTCACTATCTGAGAAGTGAACATCTGATCCTCGGATGGAATCGATAACCTGAATCCTGAATCCATCGCCGCTGGTATGATTTCTAGTAGCTGGACGAACGTCTCAGATATAAAATAATGTGTAGCTCCGGAGTCTAGTAATGCATGCGTGGCTACACTTGAAATATATATCCTTCATGCGACAATACATACCATCAAATCTGATCGCGTCGAAACTTAAGGAATTTCCTGCCAGCAAATAACCCAAAATCCTTGAAAATTTACTGAATTAACCCAAATATACCCCAAAACATTTCGAAATTAAACCTTAAAAGTTTTGGAATTTGCAATTTAGCACTTAAAGTTTAAAAAATTACATTATGCCCTTACAAAATTTTCGAAATTTTCATTTTTGACCCCTCAAAATTTTCCAATTTAGCCAATTGTAATCGTAAAATTCTCGAAACTAATAGTTAAATTTCTAAAATTTTGAAAATTCTAAATAGTCCTTTAAAATTCTAAATTCAAGCAATTCAATCCCTAAACCCAACTAGGTAAAGAATGCAACCTAATTTGCTCTATGTTACCAATCCCACAAATTAATACTCAAAACAAACATATAACCCATGAAATCAAGCAATAAATTAAAGTCTTAAACATAAGGGTTACTGGTGATCAACGTAGAATCTGGCTCCGCCTCAGCCTCAGCCTCCTTGGCATGCATCACATATGCTTTGCCACTAGTGTGGCCCTGATTCCTCGAGCAGTCAGCTGCTTTATGGACCTTTTCTTTGCATACAAAGCATCTGAAGGTGCCCCACATACACTTTCCATAGTGAAGTTTTTTGCACTGCTTGCATGACGGTCTTCCCTCCGGCGTAGGAGCCCCTGGTGCCTGAGGTGGCTGGTGCTGTCCTGGCCTCCTAAACTGCCCCTGGGGCTTTTGCTGCCCCTGATGCCTCGGTGGCCCTGTAAACTGCTTCTTCTATGGCTGGGAGCTAGACTAGGCCTGGGATATCTTCTACTGCATCTCAATATCGATATCCCTCAGGGCCTGGTCCTCCTGAAAAGAACACCCAGTTGCCTCATCATAACTAGCGGTCTCATAAGCATCACATCCCGGCGCAAAGTCGGCCTCAGATCATCCATAAAATGCCTCAGCTTCTGGGCATCATCTCTAGCAATGAGGGGAACAAAATGATAGCCCCTGTGAAACATTCGGATGAACTCCGCCACAGTCGAGTCCCCTTGGCGGAGACTCATGAACTCCCTCGTCAGGCGACCCCTGACTTTAGTTGGAAAATACTTATCATAGAACGCCTCATTGAACTGATCCCACAGGAGGGTAGCCAGGTTCAGCCCATGCGCTGCTCTCTCCCACTAGAGGGATGCGTCATCTCTCAGCATATAGGTTGTGCACCTGACCCGGTCGCCATCCCCCATCTGTAGGTACTGGAAATGGAGCTCCAACGAGCGGATCCAACCCTCTGATCATAACAGATTAGTGGTACCCCCGAACTCCTTCAGGTCGAATCGTCTAAGCAGCTCATAAATATCAGTATGAGGTCGGGGTGCCTAGTGAGCCTCCTCCATAAGCCTGGGAATACCCTCCAGTACACGGGTAGCTGCATCTCCTAGCGGTAGTGGTGGTGGTCCTCTGCCACCTCCAGGAACATCGTCTTATCTGTCTGCGCTGGGGTCGCGTCTTGAAGACATGATATATTAATACAGTCTAAATTCTAAACATAGACCATCATGAAATTTAATCAAGTTTTAGAAATATTTGATTCTTAAATCATAAAAATAGCCAAACATGTACTGATTATCATAAATCATGTTATCATGCAGGTGATAGCAGTAAAAACATTTAATCACAAAAGCTTACAGACTTGAGGCTTGAAGACTGAGCTGCAAAAGCTGGCGGTGGCACAACCCTATACAGGAACCTTGCTCTGATACCAACTGAAACATCTACTGCTTAAAAATGCTACTTATTTTTTTTAAAAAAAAGGCTAAAACATGAAATTCCATTTAAATGCATGCAGGCAGGACTGCTGAAAAATACGCCATTTAAAAATAATCAAAATCAAATGACAAATAAAATACTGTAGTTTAAAGTTTTCCAGCACGGTCATCAATAATAAAACAAGTAAAAATCCCGGGAATCCTCAACTTATCATAACAAGCGAATAAAACTGACCAAGTATACTCAAAACTCATAACACATGATGTCTGGAAAATATGTGCCTTGGGTAATGTGTGCAGTTCAAAATTTGCCAGCACGGCCATCAATAATGAAACAAGTAAAAATCCTGGGAATCCTCAACTTATCATAACAAGCGAATAAAACTGATCAAGTCTACTCAAAACTCATAACAAATGATGTGCGGAAAATATGGTCCTTGGGTCATGTGCATAGTTTAAAGTTTGCCAGCACGACCATCAATAATTAAACAAGTAAAAATTCTGGGAATTCTCAACTTATCATAACAAGCGAATAAAACAATTTTTAGCTAATCCAGATATTGCTTGACCAACCAATCCTAGAATTTTTTATGCTAGTAGTAACTAAGAGAAATGGAGCAGTACAGCTGCACCATGGATAATTTTTTAATTTTCTAGCAGAGGCTGCTATAAAAGGAGATGCATGATAAGTGCTAGGTCATCAAAATTCAAACGGGAAAAAACATACAAATTTTATGAGACACGGGTCAAATAATCATTGGTGCGGTATTTTTATATGTAGTATTCAATCACAGCTAACAAAATTTTTGCTCAAAGTTTTCAACTGCAAATTGCTAAATTGTCTTGTTCATTTGAAAGTCCTTGTATCAAATCCTAAAACCAAAATTCTATATAATTTGGGCAATTCAATGTTCCAAGATTTTGCAGTTGCAACTGCAACTCGCACCCAAGGCGCAACTACGAGTTGCAACGGAAGTTTTAAAAATTTGGATTCGACGTTCGAAAAGATTTTAGGCGTCGTATGAATTAAACATCCATTGGATGTTTAGAATAATTTATCTTTGTCTATTGAATGCTCGACACCAAACCAGTCCGAGTTTAACGGAGTTGGTCCTTCTTGTATATCCCCTTCAAACGGATCTCCCTCCTTTGATCGTCTAATTAAGCCCACAATCGAGCTTACCTTAATTAGCCTCATTCTTTTCATCAAAACTTGATCAAAATGTCAGAATTCATTTTTTATTGCATCCATCCATTAGATCATGATAAGAGTGTCTAGTAATATTGCCCCAGGATCCCTTAGATATCGCTGATAGTGCCCGCAAAAACCTTAAGTTGTAGTGGCATAAAATATGGTCCTTTCAACTCATATATTCCGATAAAATCGACAACCATTGGTGAAACTTCTACTGCTTAAAATTGCTGCTAATTTTTTTTATTTTTTAAAGGCTATTACATGAAAATCCCATTTAAATGCATGCATGCAAGACAACTGAAAAATACGCCTTTTAAAAATAATTGTAATCAAATGACAAATAAAATACTGCAGTTTAAATTTTGCCAACATGGCCATCAATAATAAAAAAACTTAAAATATTGAGAATCCTCAACTTATCATAACAAGCGAATAAAACTGATCAAGTCTACTCAAAACTCATAAAACGTGATGTGCAGAAAATATGGTTCCCGGGTCATGTGCGCACATTCAGCCCTGCCTACTCAGAATTCGGCACCTCCAGCTCCTCATCAACATGCTCACCTGCATCATTCACACCTACTGAGTCTAAAGACTCAACACACCTGTAACGTTATTACCAAGAACATATACATGCAGGCAACAATGAAAAGTATTGTAATAGAAATACAGTTCATGATCTTTAATGCGTAAACATAAACATAATAAAGCATATGTGTCAAAACATATCTCAACATAACATCATATACTTGTTCATTTCTTTTAATTAAATTATGTTCTTTAGTGTTGACTTTCGTATCATTATGTCAGTCGATGGATCCATCTACGTGTAACCGCGGTACCCGGTGGCGGGGACATCAGCAAGAGTATCACTTGTCCACTGAGCCTTGGCCTTACATGTCATCGTATCATCGTTTTAGTCACAGCCACCTCCCATCATTCAAAACATTTCATCATATTTCATCACTTAATAAAATCATGCATATACGTAAATTTTACTTGAAACCAAACATGCAACGTATTTTTCATATTTACATAAAAATCATGTACATGATACATAAACATTTAAAACACGACAAATTTGTGCTCAGGGCATTGATAGGACTAAAATTTCAACCCGAGTGCAAATTGACCATTTTGCTCCTTGGAACACAAAATGACCATTTTACCCTGGACCTATAAATTTCGACGCGAAACTTACCAAACTCCTTAAAGCATCCCAAAACATATTTTATAAGCGTTTCTTAGACGTAAACTCGAGAATGTTTCAAAACTTAATCGATTCGTTTTAAAACTTGGACCGGGGTCCCGGTTTTAACCCGAATCAACCCGAAACTAAATCAAATTTTCCTAAAATTGAATCATGTCCTAAACCTACCCAACCATCCTTAAAACCACACTTTCCAGCCCACTAAGACCCACAGAAACAAGGCCACATGCTGATGGAAATTTTTGCCCAATGCACGTTCAAAAACCTAATACGCTAAACATGAAAATTATCGACCCTATGCTCTATCGGCTTGGATCGCTCTACCGGCTTGGATCAGCCTTGGACCAAGCCTTCCTAGCCCACCTTATGACCCTACTGGACCTACCTAACCTAAGCTCACAGCCCCATGCATGCTGCAACACGCCAACAGGCGAGAAGCAACCCAAACGCACCACCCGCGTCCAATCTCCCTTCACGCGATCGGCCGGCTCCATGGTTGATACCAGCGGTGGTTGAGCCTTCCTGGGCCATGTCTTAGACCCACCAGGGTATGGTCCATGTCTTGGTTCAGCCCTTGCACTGCCAGCTGCACCTTTCACCCGATCTCTACCAAAAACGAGCCACCCCTTGACAAAACACCTCTCGGCCCTCAACCTAACCTGACCAACCCTCGACACCAGCCTCATGACTCCACCATACCATCGAGTACAACCCCTTAGTGACCAAAAAACTGCAGCCCTTCGCAAAAAAACATGAAAACGTTAGTTGTGATCAAAAAGCATGCATGAAATCGAGTAAAAACCGAAAAGGATCGATGCTCCATGCTAGATCGAAAAATTCTTCATACAAAAATACACATATCAGCGTACATAGTGTGAATGACGAGTAAAAAGATGATACAAGGAGTGCCTTGTTGTATAGATGCTCAAAGACTCGAAGAAATGTGTGTCGTACAAGCACGAGAGGAGAGGGGAGGAAGCTTGCTTGAAAGAAAATGGAGGGGGACGAACTTGCAGGAAGTTGCTGCTGGTTTTACACGTGATATGCTGCTGTAGGGAGGGTGGAAGCGGCCGAGTGCTTTAGGTTTAGGGTTAGGTTTAGTTTAGGGGATTTTTATGTGTTAAACAATGCACTAATGGGACAAAAAAATAAGGATTAAGGGATAAAAAAATGTTGATCCCATTAAGCATTTAAACAAACACAACAAGTCCAAAAGCACTCCAGAAAAATATTTCGTTTAGGTACGCTTTTGAAAATATTGCCTGAACCATAAAAAAGTTCTCCGATTCAATAAAATTTGTGTACCGGTTAAAAATACGACCCAGAGAGTAAAAATATCCACCAAGGCCCATTTTCAAAAAAATACACTTAAAAACACCTCTTATTAAATAATTAAAATTAATTATTAAATAAAATATTTGTCTTAATTTCCCCGGTCTCCATTCCTCGTACGAGCACGAAGTGCAACTTAAAACCCTAATGCATGAAACTTTAAAATAAATCATGAAATAAACCATAACCATGCAATAACGATGCATTAAATACATAAAAATAATTAAACACATATTTTAAAATAAAACCCTAGATTGCATGCATTCAGGTTACCTAGATCGAATTTACTGGACCTTACAATTGATATATCGAGAGTTGCATATGAATTCGGTAACGATGTGTTGTATCTTTGAGTAATAATAGTGACATGGTATATGCAAATGAGGAAACACCTTTCCAAAATATACATGTCTTACTCTGGTAAGAGATTCCTTATACTATTAACTCATCAGATCACACAGAATATCTTCACACATAAGTAGACGGTGAATCACCTACTACAATGCATTTACTCCAACAAATTTCGAAACTACACCCAGTCTCACCACCTGATGACCCTCAATGGAGTCGGTAAACGGATCAAATTGCACACTAGTACGTAGAGTCTCCACGTTGTCCCAGGTCAAAATATTAATGGTATACAAACATAACCGCATACTATTCTACTCGATACATTATAACAACTTGGACAGTCCGATGGAGGGTTGTTCAGTGAATCATCAAATGATCATGCATATGTATGAATGGACATCTTCATGCCCCGTACTAATGAAACTTGGCGTTTACATAACAGATGCTAGTCTCAAGCTCAAGGGATCTTTATCCTAATTTTAGGCGGTCAATTCAACTAGGAACTTGTTTATAATATTTGATACACTTCCTAATGAGTTATTGATCTTACGTTAAGAGGCATACTTCATGGTACCAAATATTTATTTAATAAATTTATGTATGCATGTTGCATGAGTATACAAATAAAGTAAATGTCATAACTAGATAAAATCGTAAAATATTATTAATATAAATATTGTTTTACATTACAGTCAATAAACATAACCCACAAGTCGGCTCGTTGAGAACCTACTCTAACACTATAATATATGTGACATTCTAGGCCCACCATCAAAATCCAACAACTCAGTAAAATATTAAACAAATCATAACAAGCACTACAAATTGCCCCCTATATTACACACAGTAATATAGCCAAAACCACCATCAAATTGGTAACTAGATTCTTCAACCCAAAAATGAATCTAACCCCAAGTCGAAGAAGAGTCATTCATAAAGACAAGACCATGAACTACAAATCAGCACGAAAGAGTGATTAAATAAGTATGCTCACCTGTATATTTGACATTCTTCAACACTAGCCCATTCGGTTCTTAATTTCGACCTATTAACATGAAGCCCATTGTAGTAACCAATTTGTGTGTTGGGCTTCGGAAACCTCCAGACTATATAATGGGCTTCCACTACAACAAAAATGGCTTTCCGCAGCGCGCATATGGGCTTTCTGCAGCGCGCATTGCATGCTGCAAAGTTGCAAGCTGTTGAAAGTTCAAGATTATCCGTGGCGTACATGTGCACGCTGTTAATACTATTATTCACGGCGTGCATATGTACGCCGTTAATACAACTATCCGCATCGTGCAATGTACGCCGTTAATATTCATAGAACAACTAAAAATCGACGACGATTTTTGATAAAACGGCCGCTAATCGGCGATGGTTCATAACCGAAGACGTCGTGGCTAATTTAGCGACAGTTTATAATCTGTCGCTAATTTAGCGACGATCTTTAAATTTAGCGACGGTTAAAAAACCGTCGCTGTATTTTTAGTAAAAAAAATTTACTTTTATAATTTAATAAATTTTAAAAAAAGTATAATACAACTATGATAACTAACACTTAAAAAATTAACCAAAAATTGAAACAAAAAAACGTACCTAAATCGAAACTAAAATCGTATAAGAGAGAAAAATTTAAGTGTTGTAAAGTGGTGTGGAGAAAACTGGAACGGAAATCGGATATTTATAGATAATTTGCGACTAATAGCGACGGTTGTCCATTAAACCGTTTAAACCGTCGCTATTGGCGACGGTTAAAATTGAATCGTCGCACATAGCGACTATTTTTTATAAAAACCGTCGCTGATTTACGGATATTAGCGACGATTTAAGAGAACTGTCGCTAAACACGACAGTGTGTTTATTAAACTGTCGCCGATCTTAAATCGACAACGGTTTATTGTTAACCATCGCTAACTATAGCGACGGTTTTCTAAACCATCGCAACCTTTAAATTAGCGACAGTTTCACCTAAACCGTCGCAAATTTAAAAATTCGAACCCATTTTCCGCAGGGTGCTGATAATATGCATGCCGTGAATAATACTATTGACGGCGTGCGATTAATGTACGCCGTTAATGTCTAAACACGATTTTTTTTAAAAAAAATGATTTACTTTTAACAGCGCACATAAACATGCACGCTATTAATAATACTATTAACGGCGTGCCTTTATTGTGCGCTGCGAAAATTGCATAGGTTATTAACAGCTCACATATAACCTCATGCTGTCCTTTATATAATTTATTAACAGCACGCATAAATGCATGCTGCGGATATTACTATCCGCAGTGTGCTTTTAATGCACGCCGTTAAAAGTATCAAGCGCAACACTATTAACAGCGCACATATGGGTGCACGCCGTGAAAAGTAGTATTCGCAACATGCTTTTAATGCACGCTGTTGATGACGTGCTGCGGAAAATCATTTTTTTTGTAGTGTTCAATGAATAAGAGCCCCGAGAAGAAACATAGACTGCTCTGAACTAGTCCAGCCTCTCATGGCTCACATTTAAAATATTTGATTATGTTCCTTTACAAAGTGGGCCTAAAAACGAAACAAAAATGCAGATTTCATAGTCGAACATTGATTATTTCTGGAATAATTTTTTTGTATTTCAAAAATATGATTGATTAGTCTCTCATTTTTAATGTTCCTTTGAATCTTGTAATAGTTAGAATAAGTGCACAGCAAGTCAACTTGTGATTTGGGCTTTTATTGACTCGAATATAAAATCATCTTTATTTTAATAATGTTTCCCAATTTTATCCAATTATGCATTTATGTTTTATCTGTATACTCATTAAAACTACATAGATAAAGTTCTTGAATATAAAATATGTCCCATGAGGTTTGGCTCACAATGTAAGATCATGAATTCATTAGGAAGTGTACCATATATTCTATACAGATTCCTAGTCGAATCAGCCGCCTAAAATAAGGATAAAGGTCGCTTGAGCTTGAGACTAGCATTTGTGATGTAAACTTCATATTTCATTGGCAAGGGCATGGAGATTTACATTAATACAGATGGGTGATCATATGATGATACACTGAAAAACCCTCTCTTGGACTATCCATGATACAATCATGGTAGGACAAGCTCCGAGGAAAGCATGAGATCCGTTAGAACTGCCGGAGGGACCAATCACGAGGAGATGACTGAAGAAATTCAAGGAATCATTGAATGGATTTATGAGCAATCAAGAAGGGCTTACAAGCGAGGTGCAAAGTGCCGAAGGGTTCGTGATGCATGGGAGTGAGTTTGGAAGCCATTGGAACATTATTCATGTGACAAATGAAGAGGAGACCAGAAGCTTCGGCGCCCAAGCGGCCAAATCTTACCGCCCGAGCGCCACCCTTACTGTCCAAGGAAGAATTCCAGAACACCTCGCGCCCGAGCGGTCAAATCTTACCGCCCGAGCGCCAAATGTCCAGAACTCTCGGCGCTCGAGCGGTAATATTCTACCGCCCGAGTGCGCCTAGCTGCAAGGAAAATACTTGTTTCCTAACTTCAAAAATCATCCAACAAAAAAACTAATATTAAAAATCTTAAATGCATAAAATTTATTAATCGTTACCTACAAAATCGTACGTCAATTTTAAAATAACCAAACACTAAACTTCAAAATAATACATAAAATCTCTAATAAAATAATCCTCAAAATCTTTACTTTAAACTTTAAATCTTAAGCGAATGTAAATAAAAGTCCCTCGAGAGTGTACTGCGAACCCGATCCACTCAAGTATCAGCGCCTTTCTGAAAATCATCCTCACATGAGACCATTCAAACCTAGTGAGTTTAACGAATCAACACGTTCTAACAATACGTAACAAATAATACATATGCATGTACATGCATTTAAAAATCATATTTTAATTTAACATAAGCTGGTGTAAAACTTGTAAGCTAAAATAAATCGTTAAATCATAAAGCATTTCATCATCGTATATCATTTTGCGTGAAATTTATTCCTTGAAAGTTATCATGTGGTCTACTGATCAGTCTAGCTATACCAAGTAGTTGGGGGCGGGGCATTAGCAATTATGGTCACTGGACCATGGCCTAATATGGAAATACGTTCGTCGGGCTCCCTCTGGAGCCTTCTCCTGTAAACGGGCTCTTCTAGGGCTTTTTCCCTCACGATATCCCCAGTTATATCTTTTATGTCACAATCAATTCACATCTTTCAAAATATTTTTTCTATCTTTTTATTTGTAAAATATCATGTCCTTCAAAAGTAGCGTTATTTCCGAGAAAAATCGTATATCCTTTGCATATATCATAAAAATATCATATTTTCATCATAAATATTTTAAAATATCATTTATCATATATTATAATTCTTCGAGACACTTCCGGAGCTCTCGAACTACAGGGGATGTAAAATGACCATTTTACCCCTAAACATCGAACTTCTCAATTTTGACTTTTTCTTACTTTTCTTGACTCGAGCCTACCCCATAGTATCATATGATCTTAAATTTGACATCTAATATTTTTCTTATACATAAACCCGAGCCTTTTGATTGAATAACTTAATAACTAAACCATAAAGCGTTTTAAACCCAGATAAATTCAGAACTTAATAATTTCTTCCCACATTTGAAAAATAAACCTTTCATCCTAAACTACCCCTGTGAGCCACGAATCATCCCCTCAAACCAAGGTTCGAGCCTATTCCCTTTCCCTATCCAAAAACCGAACCCTAATCTCCCTCAAGCAGTTCGCCTCACCCAAACCACGAGCCACCTTGGGCCAGACCATGCACAGACCCTCCTGGACCCTACCTGACCCACCCCTAACTAGTGCACCGGCCCCAGCCGCTTGCAACCAATTGCGTGCATCATGCGTGAGAAACCCTAAGGCTCGCGATTGTCCTACCAACGTGCCACCCATCCAGCTGCCCTAGGACTCCTTTTAGCCTCTAGATGTAGCCTGAACAGGGCCTGGACCAAGCATGGCCGAGCCCTGGTCCAGCCTCCCTCATGGCCGAGCCTACATATCCCCAAAACTCCATTGAAGATCGTAGAAAACCCTAGGTTCGAGTCCTCCTTAGCCATGCTCGGTTGCAACATACATTTCTCTGTGGACATACTCTTTTTACGACTCATAAACGTCTCATATTGGCAGCGTGTCCTTAGGAATTATAAAATGTCTCAAGCAAGCGTAAAAACGTAAAAACTTTGAAAAATTTTCGTCAAATAGTTTGATCAATATAATTTCCATGTTTCAAAATGTAAAACACACATATTATGGATTGAATGGTACAAAAAAAAAGTTTATAAACGTGACTTTGTGTTGATAACGCTCGAATATTTGACCATTGGTGTGGGTTGCGAAGATGAGCGAACAGGCGATGAACAACCTTGGTATTTTGCTCTCAAAATTTTGATCTTAGTGTGTGTGTTATGTGTAATTTTCGGCCATTAGGAGTCTTCAGAACCCTAGTTTTGATCTTATAAATTTTGAAAATTGTGTGTTGCAAAGTTGGGGTTTTATGGTTTTTGGTTTGGAAATGAAACGACCTTCCCTTTTTAACTTTGAAATTCTACTAATTTTTTTTCTCATTAATTCGAAAATCACAATTTATAATTAACTTAACATTTCCATAAATAAAAATAATTTAACAATTTAAATCTCAAATGCATAAAATCCCTAAAATCGTCAATTATCAAAATTCGACTTCTACTTTTACCATGATCAAAATTAACTTCAAAATAAAGCATAAAATCTCTAATAAAATACTTAACAAAATCTTTTAAACTTTTCATATCAATCTAGTGCGGATATAAATGTCTCTCGGGAATGTACTGTCGTACTTGATTCACTCAAGCGTCAGCGCCTCCCTCAATATCATCATCACTTGCACCATTCAAGCCTAGTAAGTCTAATGACTCAGCATGTTCTAAACGTGAGTAGCAAATAATACATATACAAGAACATGCATTAAAATCATAATTTTATTTAAATTAAATTTTAAGCATAAATAAATCATATATCGTAAAATCATAAAATCGTAAAGCTTTGCATCATTCATCATTTTGGGTGAAGTTTGATCCTTGAAAGTGACTAGCCTTTTATTCTCTGGTTGACTGATCAGTCTTATTTTACCATAGCACATGGGAATGGGCACTAGGCACCGCCATGGAAACATGATCGTCGGGCTCCCTTTGGGGTCTTGTACCGTAAACAGGCTCCCTCTGTGGACTTTTCCCTCACGATATCACCATAAAATTGTAAGTTCACCGTTCTTTCTTATAATGCATCTCCCACATATCATTTATCCTTTTGCTACAGTCAATTCATATCCCTCAAAACATTTTTCCTTTTTTTCATTTTTAAAACAAAAAATATCACGACTTTCCAAAAATAGAATTTTAACAGTAAAAATTCAACAACTTTACCACAAATAATAAAATATCATATTTTCATCAAAATCATCATTTTATATCATTTATCATGCGTTATGACCCTTTGAGACGCTGCCAAGCCTTTTCGTACTACCTAGGTGTAAAATCACCGTTTTGTCCCCGGACGTAAAATTTCTCTATTTTGAATTTTTCTTACTTTATTGACTTTAGACCATCCCAAATAATTATTTAAGCTTAAATTAATTTTTAATAATTTTATTGACGTAAATTCGAGGATTTCGATTTAATTGTTTAATTACTAATTCGTGAACGCTTTATTCCCGAATTAATTCAAACTTTAATAACTCGCTCGATCGGATTCGTGGTCGATTCCAGCAGCGTTCAACCATCTAGGACCTTGAATCAAACCCACCAGGGTCTGGTCCAAGGTTAAGAACAACCCTTGCACCGCCGGCTCGCTCCAATCCTCCGATCCAGCCAACACAAGCTGTAAACGTACCCAACCCGTCGACTTACGATCCAACCCGACCACACCCTTGACTCCGGCCCTAAAACACCAAGATCCTTGACGATAACAGCCCCCTAGGGTCCTTACACGGCAGCCCATTACACAAACACATGAAAAATGTGAGTATGAGTCGAAAGAAAGCATATTTCATGACAAATTTTTGCACAAGTGATGCTATATGATAAACCAACGATGAGAAAAGAAATACATGGCGTACCTCTCCGTTAAATCGCTCGAAAACGTTGATAACTTCGCGTAGGACGAGCACTGGAGAGTCAAGGGAAGAGTTCTCTTGAAAACCTTGAGGAAAAATGATATGGCTGCTGAATATCTTTGAATGGAAGGCTACGGAAAGGGGAGGGGCGGCCGAGTGCTTTGAGGGTAGGATTAGGGTTAGGTTAAGGGGTGTTTAGGTTAAATAGTGATACACTAATGGGCCACAAATAATGATTAAAGGAGTAAAAAAAAGTTTTTGGTCAATCATGCAATAAAGTAAACCCGACTAGCCCAATAACATTCCCGTAAAATATTTCGTTTTGGTACGTTTTTTAAAATATTGCGCGAACCTTCAGAAAGTCACCTGAATCGTTAAAATTTGCGTACCGGCTAAAAATATGACCCTGCGAGTAAAAATACTCAACCAAGGCTCATTCTCAAAAATAAAACCCTAGATTGCATGCAATCGGGTTGCGTAGCTCAAATTTCCTAGACCTTACAATTCTCCCCCCTTAAATTGAACTTGGTCCTGGAAATTTAAAACATGCCGAATAACTCCGGATAGTGACTCCTCATCTCGGTCTCCGTCTCTCAAGTAGCCTCCTCATCGGAATGATTCAGCCACTTGACTTTGACCATATGGATCACCTTGTTCCGGAGCCTTCTCTCCTGCCTATCCAATATCTGAGTGGGTCTCTCCTCGTAATACAGGCTCGGTGTCAGCTGAAGTGGCTCATAGTTAAGAACATGCGAAGGATTCAACATGTACTTCCGCAACATGGAGACATGTAACACATTATGAACTTCTGCCAGATTCGGCGGTAATGCAACTCTATGAGCGAGTGCCCCAACTCTCTCCAGGATCTCAAATGGTCTTATGTATCTAGGACTGAGCTTGCCCTTCTTCCCAAATCTCATCACACCATTCATCTGTACGACCTTTGCAAACACATGATCCCCTATGGAAAACTCAAGATTTTTGCTACGCTGATCTCCGTAACTCTTCTGCCGGTTCTGAGTGGTCTTCATCATGTCTCGGATCTTGACCACTAAATCTGCAGTATGACTGACGATATCAAGCCCTATCTCTGCCCTCTCTCCTAACTCGTCCCAATACACTAGATATCTGCACTTCCTCCCGTATAATGCCTCATATGGAGCCATACAGATCGATGCCTGATAACTATTGTTGTACTTGAAATCCAAAATTGGTAACTTTGGCTCCCAACTGCTCTGGAAGTTGATCACACACGCTCTGAGCAGATCTTCCAATATCTGAATCACCCTCTCTGTCTGCCTGACGGTCTAAGGATGGAAGGCAGTACTGAATAGCGATTTGGTCCCCAATACCTGATGCAGACTCTTTCAAAAAGCAGTCGTGAATCTTGGATCCCTGTCGGATACAATGGACACTGGAATCCCATGCAATCTGACTATCTCTCTGATGTAAAGCTCTACGTACTGAGTCATGGTGAAAGTCTTCTTGATCGAGAGGAAATGTGCTGATTTACTGAGCCGATCAACTATCACACAAATGGCATTATAACCTCCAGTCGTCCTCGGAAGCCCGGTCACAAAGTCCATGGTAATGTTCTCCCACTTCCACTCAGGAATAGGGAGTGGTCTCAGCTTCCCTGCATGTCTCTGATGCTCTGCCTTGATCTGCTGACACGTTAAACACTCGGAGATGAAACGCATAATAGCTCTCTTCATGCCCGGCCACCAATAAAGAGACTGAAGATCCTTATACATCTTTGTACTCCCTGGATGGATGGAGTACGAGGTGTTGTGGGCCTCACTCAAGATATATGCTCTCAAGGAATCACTGCTAGAAACCTACAGTCGGTTACGATATCTGACTATGTCGTCCGCAACTGTATACAACCTCCGGCCCTTAGCCTCATCCCTCTGTCTCCACTTTTGCAACTGCTCGTCAGATGTCTGCCCTGCTCGGATCTTGTCCCTCAGTGTCGATTGTACTGTTAGGGTAGAAAGACCAGGGGCACTGCCTTTGGCAAATACCGCAAGATCAAACCGCTGAATCTCTGCCTGCAACTGGCTCTGTACTGACAAGTGTGTGATCACTGCAGTCATCCTGCTCAGGGCATCTGCAACTACATTAGCCTTACCCGGATGGTAGCTTATGTCGCACTCATAATCCTTCACTAGCTCTAGCCACCTCCGCTGTTTCATGTTTAGCTCTTTCTGTGTGAAGACGTACTTCATGTTTACCTCCGCTGTCGAATTTCCTAGACCTGCACTTCTCGCCATATAGATAATATCTCCAAATTTTCAAGGCGAATACCACTACCGCTAGCTCGAGTTCATGAGTCGGATAATTATGCTCATGGACCTTAAATTTTCGGGACGCATAAGCTATAACTCTGTCATGCTACATCAACACTATGCCCAAACCGAGCTTCGAAGAATCTGTATAAACCACAAACTCTCCTTGACCTTATGGCATAGCTAGAACTGGTGTTGTGGTCAACGCCTGCTTCAGCCTGTCAAAACTCTCCTGGAACTCTGATCCCCAGATAAATTTGGCATTCTTCTTCGTCAAGATGGTCATAGGCACCAATATAAGAAAATCCCTGAATGAACTTCAGGTAATATCTAGCCGATCCCAAGAAACTGCGTATCTATTTCACAGTCTTAGGCATTGGCCAATCTCGGATTGTTTCTACCTTGCTGGGATCGACCTCTACTCCATCTCGGGATACAATGTGGCCAAAGAATGCCACTCTTTGTAGCTTGAACTTGCACTTACTGAATTTGTCGTACAATCGTCTGTCCTGTAAATTCTGTAATACGATCCTTAGATGCTGACTATGCTCCTCTCTGTTTCTCGAGTAGATCAGAATGTTGTCTATGAAAATTATGACGAACTGATCTAGATATGGCTGAAACACACGATTCATGAGATCAATGAAGATCGTTGGCGCGTTCGTCAAACCGAAGGGCATCACCATAAACTCATAGTACCCATAGCGCAACCTGAATGCCGTCTTGTGCACGTGAGACTCTCTCACCTTCAGCTGATGGTATCCTAATTGGAGATCTATCTTCGAGAATACTTATGTTCCCTGAAGTTGATCAAATAGATCATCGATCCTGGGCAGTGGATACTTGTTCTTGACCGTAACTATGTTCAGCTCTCTGTAATCAATGCAGAGCTGCATGCTGCCATCTTTCTTCTTAAAAAACAGTACAAGTGCACCCCATGGAGAAAAGCTAGGGCGAATGAAACATTTATCTAGCAAGTATTGAATCTGATCCTTCAGTTCCTTCATCTCTGCAGGTGTTAGACGATAGGGCACCTTAGAAATAGGCACGGTACCTGGCATGAGCTCCATAGAAAAGTCCACCTATCTGTCTGGAGGAATGCCTAAAACATCGTCAAGGAAAACACTGGGGAAATCTCTGACCACTTCAACCTTCTCTAGCCTCTGACTAACTGGCTCGGCCATTGTCACAATAGTGGGCAAGAATGCCTGGCAGCCTCTCCTCATGAGCTTCCTTGCACAGATACAAGAAATTATGTGCGGCATCTGCGGATATCTGGTTGCCTCATATATGAATGGCTTATTGCTGGGCAGTCGGACAGATATTTCCTCCAACAAAAATCTATAGCAGCTCCGTTCGTAGAAAGCCAGTCCATATCGAGAATAATATCAATCTCCGGTAGTGGTAGCACAATCGGGTCTTCCTTCAACGCATTCTTCTGTAACCAAGCTCCAATCTCCTCACTATCTGTGAGGTAAACATCTGATCCCTGGATGGAATCGATACTATGAAACCCAAATCCATAGGCTTTGGTATGATTCCTATTCGCTTAACGAATGACTCGGATATAAAAAAATGTGTAGCTCCGAAGTCTAGCAATGCATACGTGGTTGCACCTGAAATATATATCTGTCTTGCGACAAAACATACCATCAAATCTGGTCGCGTTGAAACTTAAGAAATTTTCTACCAGAAATTATCCCAAAATCGTCAAAAAAATTACTGATTTACTTCTAGTAACCATTCAAAAATCTCGAATTTTTATCTCAAAAACTTTAGAGTTTGCAATTTGGCCCTTAAATTTTTGAAGTCTTTATAATTTGGCTCTACAATTCTCGAACTTTCATCCCATTAGATTTCGATTACAGTCCAAATAATTTTTTAAATTTTTTGAAATTTACGAAATTGATCCCCAAAAATTCGAAAACTCGACAACAACCCTTAAAATTTCGATTTTTGCAAGTAAGTCCTTAAAATTCCTAACTCATTTAATCCAATCCTTAATTCCAACTAGGTAGAGCATGCAATCTAATTTATTTTAGGTTCACAAATCCAAAGTAAGTAACTCAACAACCAAAATAATAATACATGCATTCGAGGCAGTAAATAAATGAACTTTTAAACGTGAAGGTTACCAGCGATCAACGTAGAGTCCGGCTCAGCTTCTGCCTGCTCGGCATGCATCACGTAGGCCCTGCCAGTAGTGGGTTCCTGATTCCCTGGGCAGTCAGCTGCTTTATGGCCCTCTTCTTTGCATATGAAGCACCTGAAAGTCACCCGCATACACTTGCCATAGTGTTTGTTGCACTCTTTGCACGGCAGACCTCCCTCCGGCTTAGGAGCCCCTAGTGCCTGAAGTGGCCGCTGCTGTCTCGGACTCTTGAACTAGCCCTGAGGCTTCTGTTGCCCCTACTGCCTTGGTGTTCCTGAATACTGCTTCTTCTGCGGCTGTGCTAGCCCGAGTCTGACGTCTCTTCCTCTGGATCTCCATATCGATATCTCTCAGAGCTTGCTCCTCCTAAAATGCACAAGCGGTGGCCTCATCATAGCTCGCAGGCCTCATCTGCATCATATCCCGGTGTGAAGTGGGTCGGAGGCCATCCATGAAATGCCTCAGCTTCAATGTAGCATCTCTTGCAATAAGGGGCACAAAGTGGTAGCCCCTGTCAAACTTCTGAATAAACTATGCCACAGTCGAGTCCCCCTGGCGGAGACTCATGAACTCCCTCATCAGGCGACCCCTGATATCGGCTGGGAAATACTTGCCGTAGAATACCTCCTTGAACTGCTACCAAGTGGGGTAGCCAAGTTCACTCCGTGGGCAGCTCCCTCCCACCATAGGGATGCGTCATCCCTCATCATATAAGTGGCGCACCTGACCTTGTCGCCATCCCTCATCTCTAGGTACTGTAAGTGTAGCTCCAAAGACCGAATCCAACCCTCCGCCACGAAAGGGTCAGTAGTACCCCTGAACTTCTTCGGGTTGAGCCGTTAAAACGGCCCGTAAATGTCCGTCTGTGGTCGAGGAGCCTGCTGTGCTTGCTCCAAAAGTCTAGCCATACCCTCCAACAATCGGGTAGCGGCATCTCCTGGCGGCGATGGAAGGCCTCTATCGCCTCCGGGAGTATCATAATGACGATCTGTATTGGAGGCACGTCTGAGAGGCATGATATCTGAATACAGTCCAAATTCTAAATATAACACATCATGAAATTTAATATTGTTTTCAAAACAGATTAAAACCTTAAATCATAAAAACAGCTGAACATGTACTGAAAATCGCTGTAAAACATGCATCATTTAAACATGCAGGTGATAGCATTAAAATGTAACGTACCGTACTTTTTAACATACTTGAAATTTGCGGATGATATGTTCCATCACACTACTAAGCAGGCGGGGATGTCTACTACCACATACATAAGATCCCCGATCATACTTTACCGGATGGATTGATCCCTGGTCATAATTTACCACTTTTTTTTTGCACATCGAACACAATTAAAAACATCAAGGGCTTCGTTGGAATGCTTTGGACATACTGCCCTAAACACAGCAGCATAGATTCAGGAGATCCCAACGAAGCCTGCAACCAAAACTTGAGAAAACGTGAAGAACATGCACAAATTTTCACAGCTTGAGCGGTTTTATGATAAAAATCATATATCTCTCATTTCTTATCGGAAAATTACGAATTGCCATCAAATAAAAGATAAAACAGAGTAATACAAATCATATGTTGAAAACGTTTCCAGAAAACCAACCTATAAGTCGCAGAATTGAAAATAAAAGAGGGTGACGGGTTTTGTGACACAGAAATTTCATAGCTTGTGTGATTTTACGATAAAAATCATATCTCCCTTGTTTGTATCAGAAAATTACGAATTTGCTATCAAATCGAAGATAACAGAGACTAATACAAATCATATGTTGAAATTATTTCCAGAAAACTAACATATAAGTCGCCGAGTACAAAATAACAGAGGGTGACGGGTTTTGTGACACAGATATTTCACAGCTTGTGAATTTTATGATAAAAATCATATCTCCCTCGTTTCTTATCAGAAATTTACGATTTTTCTATCAGATTGAACATAACACAGAGTACTACAAATCATATGTTGAAAATATTTCCAGAAAACCAAACTATAAGTCGCAAAATTCAAAATAATATAGGGTAGCGGGTTTTGTGACACTGAAATTTCGCAGCTTGAGCAGTTCCACAAAAATTATTATAACTCACTCGTTTCTTGTCCAAAAATTACGAATTTACTGTCAAATCGAATGTATCAAAGAATAATACGTTTTATATGTTGAAAATTTTCTAGAAAATCGACCAAAAATTCACAATACTCGAAATGACACCAGACTCAGTTTTGAGATCTTAAATTTTGATCCAAAATCGTTTTAAATATTTTTTCTCAAACTTTTGCATAACATACACAGATTTTTCATACAATATACATCAAAATACTTTCTATGACAAGATCCATGCAAAAATAAAAGAATATACATGTCTTTGATTTTTAAAACTCACGATACGGCGAATAAAGAAGCGGCGAGATGCGAGAGTCGATCTGGGACAATTGTGGCACGATTTCTTGAAGAAAAAGGAAGGGAATTCGCGGAAATAATTCAAAGGGAGGGGCAGCCGCTGGAGAGCACAAAAAACCCTAAATTTTTCCTCTCAAAGAAATGAAATGTGTATGTGTGTGTTGTGTGCCGTGTATGTGTGTATGGGAATGTGTATGTGCGTGTGTTTTATTTTTAATTAGGGGGTAAAATTGCTTAATTAAACAATTAGCAAGCTAATTAAAATACTAGTCCCCTACTAACTATTCTAAAATCTCTTAATTTAAAATAAAATTTACATATGTTAAAATCTTTAAAAGTTTTAAAATTTTAAAATCAAAAAATAAATAAATTAAGCTTTAAAAATGCTAAAAACTTCATAAATCATTTAAAATATCAAATTCTTGACTTGGAATAAAATACTATATTTTACAAATCGCTCAAATCGTCGCCGGTCACTTTTCCTCAATCCCGCATCGAATATTCGCCTGAAACATAAAACTCAAGAAAACATTTTAACATGCATCAAATAAACATGTAATAATTTAAAATAATGCAAATTCATAAATCATGCATTGCTAAAAATTTCTTTTAAAATTAAATAGATAATTTAGCAATTTAAATAAGTGCATGTGTTTTACGTGTACTGATTTTGGGCTTTACAAAAACATTTAAAATCATACAAACTTACAGACTTGAGGCTTGAAGACTGAGCTGCAGAAGCTAGCGGTGGCACAACCTTACATAGGACCATAGCTCGGATACAAATTAAAACGTCTACTGCTTATTATAATAATAGAATTTTTTTTTAAAAAGCTACCACTCGTAATTTATATTTAAATGCATGCATGCAATACTGCTGAAAATTCACATTTTTAAAATATCAGTAATCAGTAATTAACTAACAAGATAAATTTTGCAGTTAAAAATCCATAACAAATCGTCATCCCCAAGCTTACGGTTTAAAAATAAATCAAATGTGAAATATGTGTAAAGTTCCTGCCAACCATCAACATATAAAACGATAGCATAAAAGTATCCAAATCATTCCTATCTCATAAACATGATGTGCGGAAGAAATAAGGTCTTTGAGTTAGCGTGCGCACATCCAGGCCCGCCAACTCAGTCTTCAGCGCCTCCAGTCTCCTCATTGATATGCTCACCTACATCATTCACACCTAGTGAGTCTAAATACTCAACACACCTGAAACGTTCTAACAAGTGAATATACATAACAAGCAATAGTGAAAAGTACTGTAATAAAAATACTTTTCATGATCGTAAAAGTCGCATGCTTAATAATAACCTGTTGAAGTATAAATATTTTCATGACATATCACATCATATCAGCATATAAGTATCATTTTCTTACTTTGAATTCCATTAATTAGTTGTGACTTTCGTATCATCGTGTCAGTCGATGGATCCATCTACATGTAACCGTGGTGCCCGGCGACAAGACATCAGCGACAACATTATCCGTCCACTGAGCCTTGGCCTTACATGTGATTGTGTCATCGTATTAGTCACAACCAACTCTCATCCTTTAAAACATGTCATCATATTCATCACTTAATAAAACCATGCATACGTAAATTTTTCTTAAAATCAAGCATACATTATATTTGTTTCATAATTACGCAAAAAGTCATATACGTGATAACTAAACATTTAAAACATGAAAACCCGTGTTCAGAGTGCTGCCAAGACTACTAACTCTACCCGAATATGACCACGCTTAAATCACAATTCAAAGTTTCCTAATCAAGCCTCATATAATCCAACCTAATCCTCACTAAGCTTGGTCATAACAACGTATCAACGTCCTAATGAGACAATAATGCTAAAAACCAAAGCCCCTCAAACCCTGGACTAGCGCCTAGGCGCTGATACTGTGGAGCTACAGCGCTTGGTTAGTGCCTAGGCAGCCGCAATCAGTGCTACATGTTCGAAGACCAAGCGCTGCAGCGCTAACCCTGCGATAGAAAAACGTCCAAACACTTTGATGCCACCTTCTACCCTACTTCCAACTAACCCGTGCCAGCCTCGAACCAACAGTACCTAGAATACCCTAGGACCCTCCCAAACTAATCTATCTAAGAACCCTATCCTCATGCACGCTGTAAGTCACACACACCCGAGAATCACCACAAGAGCCCCAACCACAACCAAACTTGAAACAACTCGCTCGATCGGATTCGTGGTCAAGTCCAGCAGCGTTTGTGCCATCTAGGACCATGACTCAGACCCATCAGGGTTTAGTACAAGGCTAGGAACGGCCGTTGCACTGCCAGCTCGCTCCAATCCTTCGATCCGGCCTACACAAGCCGTAAACGTACCCAACTCGTCGACTTACGATCAAACCCGACCAAACCCTTGACTCCAGCCCTAAAACACCATAATCCTCGACGATGAAATCTCCCTAGGGTCCTCACACGGCAGCCCCTTACACAAACACAAGGACAAATGCGAGTATGAGTCGAAAGAAAGCGTATTTCATGACAAACATTTGCACAAGTGATGCTATATGATAAAACAACAAATTCTTCATGCAAATACATATACATAAGCATATATATATGGCATAAATGATGAGAAAATAGATACATGGCATGCCTTTGCGTTAAATTGCTCAAAAACATTGATAATTTTGCATAGGACGAGCACCGGAGAGACGAGGGAATATTTCTCTTGAAGACCTTGAGGGAAAATGATATGGCTGCTGAATGAATATCTTTGAATGGGAGGCTGATGAAAGGGGAGGGGTGGCCGAGTTCTTTGAGGGTAGGGTTAGGGTTAGGGTTAGGTTAAGGGGTGTTTAGGTTAAATAATGATATACTAATGGGCCACAAATTATGATTAAAGGGGTTTAAAAAAAAATTGGCCCATCAAGCAATAAAGTAAACCCGACTAGCCCAATAACATTCTCGTAAAATATTTTGTTTTGGTAACGGCTAAATATATGACACGGGAGTAAAAATACTTAACTAAGGTCTATTATCAAAAATCATACATAATTACACCATATAATAAATAATTAAAAATAATTATTCAATAAAAATATTTTTTCCTGATTATCCCCGGTCTCCGTTTCTCGTTCGAGAGTGAAATGAAACTTAACCCTAATGTATGAAACTTAAAAATAAACATGAAATAAACAACTATCCTTGCAATACTCATGCAACCATTAAACACATATTTTAAATAAAATCCTAGATTGCATGTAGTCGGATTACGTAGCTCGAATTTCCTAGACTTTACACTAAAACACGTAAAAACGACACCTATGAACCCCCTCCATACTAACCTTTTGCTCGCCCTCGAGCAAAATAGGTCACAACAAAACAAGAATTAGCTTGTCGGTGCATTCATGGTTCTGGTCTGCCTCAACGAATATAAACATATATCTGATCGAATAGCGTACAACACTAGTTTTCGCACATCACCTCGAAGTTTATGCACTAAAATCTTTCATGGATTTTAAGGGGTGTGTGTGCAATGTTGGTTCGATCATCATGCATTTTCACAGTAAAATTTTCAAAGCTGTAAAAGACTTCAATAAACACGACAGTGCAAGTATCGCTCTCTCACGTACCTTTTCACTAGTTACCGATTTGCAGCACATATGGTTAGGACGTACCAAGAACAAATCAATACTAGATAGGGTGTTGGACCGGGAAAATCATCTAAAAACATTGATGAGCTGCAATAGCTTGTGTTCTAAGAAAATATACACCGATGAATTAGATCGAGTTTGGTATTAAACCAAGCGAAAAACACTTGAAATAATCCTTCGTTGAGAAACACTGATATATTTTATATCTTGTGTAACTGAATGACAGAAAATAGTTAGGGATCAGTTATGGCTTATATCAATTCAGTTATGGACAGAACTGAACTGATATCAGCTGAACTGATCAAATCAGTTAAGAACAAAAACAAGCAGTTAAACAGAAATAACACAAGATATGTTTATGGATGTTCGGAGACTTCAACTGCTCCTACGTCACCCCTTCTACCACCTCGGGTAGGATCCACTAGAAAACTTTGATTAATTACATCATAACACACCCAGCTTAGGACTTACCCACTGCCTAACTGAACTCCTAGTCTAGACTGAAGGCATCACCTTCCAACCAACACTTCTTTAGTGTCTATGTGAGAAAGACTACATACACATGTTTTACGTCATTGTGGAAGACGGAATTTGAGAGGTGGTGTGTGCGTGTCTGAGAACTGATCTCTGCGAACTATCCGAAAGTGTTCTCACACACTGAGAGAAATATGCTTCTAATTTAAGCCGATAACACGTTGAAGTGTTCCCTCAGAAAACAGGGCTGATTACTTCTTTAAAGCTGATATGCAATAAGCGTGCCCTCTCTGTATTTTCCATCAACTCTCATCATCGTCTTCACTGAAATTCGGCTTCTATTTATAGGCGTTTGGCAGAACGTACAGTGATACTCATTGAATGAATCCGTTGCAGTTTGAATTTGTTCCCCCAAATAGATATCTGGAACATTTGGCTTTAAGTGCTGCTGCAACGTCTCTTATTGTACTATGATTGCACAATAGCTTTTGTACCATTGTGCACAGTTGGATTAAGCTTGTCGTATCTGTAAACCTGTTTGCTCCTAACTGATGTTCTGAACTGGTCAGTTGAACTAGTCTTGAATTGGTGAGGTGAAATCAGTTGACTTATCAGCTGAACTGATTTCACTGATTCAGTTGAACTGGTCAGTTGGGCTCTTCATCAGTTGAACACTTCATCAGCTGACCGAGCTTTTGAAGGTCTTCTGCTGAACCACCTATCAACTGGACAATCAGTTGAACTGCTCTTGATACTTCAGTTGTACTGGTTCAGTTCGATCAATCAGCTGGCACTTTTCAGTTTACGTCTTCGATAGCTTCAGTTTAGGCTCGGTAACTGATCAGTTCGATCAATTACAACATCTGCACACTCAGTAAATCATTAGAAACATAATAACAAGTTTTGTTAACATCAAAAACAAGATTGCGAACATGAAATGTTCCAACATTGGGGTACCTTGATTAGGCTGAAATGGGAAAACGAAAGGAGTATAGTGGTGTATCATTTTTCACATTCAGATTTTTCGTTTGATTTTCTTAAACTCCATACATATCCATCCATTTTAGCCGAGGAATTGAATTCCATTCCTTTATTTGGCTCCCCCACACCTTACATCTCTTTTTTATCCCAAACTTCTTTAAGCAATAACTTAGTTATTTTTAAAAGTGCAGCATGATTCTTTTATTTTTCTGTACACCCTCAGATAAGAATAAGAGGTATGGAAGTGTGGCTTCAGTCCCATCTCAGGGGTGCATAAATAAGGCTAGATATTAAGATGACAAGCATCACAAAACAAATATTATCGGTAAGCTCAACACAATGCGTTGGTCTAACAGAAATGTTCCTGACTCATCCTCATACTGCTAGGCAGTGTTTTTGTGTCAAGGAACGTGTTCAAGTTCAAGTCACCTAATAAATCTCGAATTCCCCACAAGAAATTTTAAATTTCACTGTGTCATTCATTCTTCTACGGCCAATATACGTGCAAAAATTTCATTATCCATCAAGATTTTCATGCGTCAACAACATGTGTGTTCTAAACTAACGCCATGATAACAATTGATGTGCATATATGTGATCAATTCAACATCATCATTGGCTACAACGTACCAATCTAGCACCAACTATTGACCACTTCTCATGTGACACTCATATAAACAAGGCAAACACGAAAAGACAAACAAAATAAACAATTTAAACACCCACCCCCCAAATACAAATTGTGCAATGTGCCCATTGCAAAAAACCACTAGACAAATAGACGAACAATAAAGGAAACTAACATGGATGCTAAACAGAATGCATACGAAATGAAAATAGATAAAATGAATGCAAAGAAAAGGAAGCACGAGAACTCTCCTGAGCAATACTCATCCTCATCGTCATCGAGTGGCACAATGCCAGGCTCCTGATCATCCAGCTGCGGTAAGCATAACAGAATGGGAATAGAGGAAAACTCAAATAAATAAAAATAAAATTAGGAAGGGAGAGAAATTAGTTCATAATTTATAGTCTAGAGTTAGACTGTATGCCCCTCTCCGTTCTGATTTCTTGGAATCGGGTGAATCCGATTTGTGGCTCCAATATATCACCCAAATAGTGCTTCAATCGTTGAGAATTTATTGTCAACGTTAATTCTTCCATATTTCAAAGTTATGGCTCCCAAGGGGAACACCTTGGTAATCATTTATGGTCCAGTCGACCTTGATTTTAGTTCCACAGGAAACAGACGCAACTTGGAGTTGTACAGCAATACCGCTTCACCCTCTTTGAATTCTCTCGGCGTGATGCTCTTGTTGTGTGCTTGCTTTGTACGCTATTTGTAGGTCAATGTCAGGTCGTAGGCTTGACCTTTAAATTCATCTAATTGATCCAATTTCAGCAAACTGTGTTCATCAGCAAGAGCAAATCAAAGTTTAGCCTTTTAGTTGCCCATTAAGCTCTATTCTCTAAATCTACAGGTAAATGACAAGCTTTAACAAAAAGCAGCCTACAAGGTGTAGTGCCTATTGGTGTCTTAAAAGCAGTCCTATACGCCCAAAGCGCGTCATCTAACCTCAACGATCAGTCTTCTTGATTCACTCCCAAACCTTCTCCAAAATTCTCTTGATCTTACGATTTGACACCTAAACTTGACCACTTGTTTGGGGGTGATAAGGAATAGAGATCTTATGTGTACACCATATTTTCCCAAAAGTTTTTCAAAAAACTTATTGCAAAAATGGGTGCCACTATCACTAATGATCTCTCGTGGTGTTCCAAAACAAATAAAATTGTTTCTTCAAAAATTTCAGTACCGCTTGAGCATCATTTGTGGCATATGATTCCGTCTCCACCCATTTGAAGACATATTCAACCGCAACCAAAATGTAATTTTTTGTGAAAGATGTTGAAAACGATATCATGAAATCTATCCCCCAAACATCAAAAACCTCGCACTCAAATATGTTATTCAAAGGCATCTCATGGCGATTAGAAATGTTACCCGTGTGCTGGAATCTATCACAAGCAAGGAAAAACGAACGTGCGTCTTTGAAAATAGTTGGCCAACAAAAACCACATTCAAGTACCTTGTATGCCGTTCGTGTTGGTCCAAAATGACCACTTGCCTCGCGGTCATGACACTAACGAAGAAAATGCCCCATCTCTTCCTCCGCCACAAATATCCTTATGAGGGCATCTGCACAAATTTTGAACAAGAATAGTTCATCTCAAAAATAGTATTTCACGTCCAAAAAAATTTTCTTTCTTTGGCGAAATGTTAGATTTGGGGGTGTGAGCCTATAACAAGAAAATTAGGGAAATCGGCATAACATGGACACTTTTGCATCATTAATAACTGTTGATCAGGAAAACAATCATCTGTCTCATCATTTACACGTTCTTTGCTAATATGCTCAATCCAAGAAAGATGATCAGCTACCACGCTCTCTACACCCTTTTTATCTTTTATTTCGAGGTCAAACTATTAAAAAAGTAAAATCCATCTAACCAATCGTGGTTTGGCCTCTTTTATAGCAAGAAAGTACTTAAGTGCATAGTGATCAGGAAAAACAATATTTTTGACAAAACAAGATGTGAATGGAATTTATCAAGAGCAAATATCACTGCAAGTAATTCCTTCTTAGTTGTTGCATAATTCAATTGCGCTTCATCTAAAGTTTTACTTGCATAATATATGGTGTGAAATACGTTATTTTTCGTTTGGCTTAGAACAACACCAGCAGCAGTATCGCTAGCATCGCACATTACCGCAAAAGGAAGGTCCCAGTCAGGTGCCACCAAAACAGGATCTGTCACAAAATGCTCCTTTAAGTTCTCATATGCCTGCAGATAGTCAGAATTGAAGTCAAATGGCATATCTTTCATAAGTAGAGAAGACATGGGCTTAGAAATTTTAGAAAAAACTTTAATGAAATGCCGGTAAAAGCCGGCATGCCCTATAAAACCTTTAAATCCTTTTACTGATGCCGGTGGTGGTAGATTCTTGATGATTTTCTATTTTAGCCTTATCCACCTCAATCCCTTGTTCAGAAATCTTGTGTCCTAGCACAATCCTTTCTTGTACCATGAAATGACACTTCTCCCAATTCAGCACCAGGTTTGTCTCCTCGCAACTCATCAACACCAAGTTAAGATTCTGTAACACTCATCAAACATTGCACCAAAAATAGAGAAGTCATCCATAAATATCTCAAGAAAAGTTTCAACCATACATGGAATATAGCAGTCATGCATCGTTGAAAAGTGACAGGGGCATTACAAAGACCAAAGGGCATATTTCTAAAAGCAAAAGTGTCATATGGACAACTAAAGGTGGTTTTCTCTTGCTCCTCAAGTAAAATAGTGATCTAATTGTACCCCGAATACCCATATAAGAAACAATAGAACTCATGCCCTGCTAGCCTTTCTAACATCTGATCAATAATGGAAGGGGGAAGTGGTCTTTACGAGTGACATCATTCAACTTCCTATAATCAATACACACTCCCCACCCCGTAACAGACCTAGTGGAAATAAGTTCATTCTTCTCATTAGTGATCACAGTAATCCCACCTTCTTAGGTACACACTGAACAGGTCTTACCCATGCACTATCGAAAATATGATAGATAATACATGTATCAAGAAGTTTGATAGTCTCATCCTTCACAACCTCTTGCATCTTTAGGTTGAGTTTCCTCTACGGTTGCACGAGGGGCGTATACTTCTCTCCCATCGGGATTTTGTGCATGCAGAGTGATGGATTTATTCCCTTGATGTCTGCCACCTTACAAGCAAACACCCTCTTGTGCTCTTTAAGGACCTTCAGCAATTTGTCATCCATTGCATATGTCAAAACAGCAGAAATAATGAGGTATTTTATTATTCTCACCTAAGTACACGTACTTTAGGTGCGGAGGCAGTGGTTTGAGCTCAAGTGTTGGTGGTTCTTCAATACTTGCCTTCTGAGGGGTCAAGTCTCTTCGATCCCCCAAATCCTTTAATTTCATCCTCACTGGCTTCCTCCATGGATGGTTGGCATTAAAATATGTTACTATTTCAGATTTTTCTTCATCCAGTTCATCCTCCTTCAATTCGACTCTAAAACAATCATTAGTGTGCAGTGTGTGCTTAAGAGCATGAAAACATCAAAAGTGATTTCGACCTCTCCCAGTCTTAATCTAAACTTTCTTTCTTGCACATCAATCAGGGTCTTGCCAGTTGCAAGGAACGGTCTCCCTAGAATTAATATCATATCCATATCCTCCTCCATGTCAAGCCCCACAAAATCTGCAGGAAAAATGAACTTGTCCACCTTCACTGGTACATTGTCTATGACTCCTTATGGATACTTGACAGATCTGTCTGCTAGCTGCAAAGACATCCTCGTTGGCTTAGGCTCTCCCAATCCCAGTTTCTTAAATACATACAAAGGCATAAGGTTAATACTCGCCCCAAGATCACATAAAGCTTTATGAAAACATCACCACCATCATGAAAGGAATAGAAAAACACCCTAGATCCTCGAGTTTTGGTGGGATCTTGTTTTGCACCAATCCAGAGCAGTTCTCAGTTAAATTGACAGTCATATGATCTTCGAACATTCCTCTTATTTGCTAAGATGTCTTTCAGAAATTTAGCATAACTAAGGCACATCAGCAAAGGGAATATTAATGCTCAATTTCTTAAATACATCAAGGAAAATACCGAATTGCGCATCAATTTTAGCTTTTTTCAATGCTGCAGAAAAAGGTGGAGGAATAACAATTCTAGGTTTTGTAGTGGGTGTCGGTGAAGAGTTAGTAGACTTACTTGTGGCCATGTCAGTTGCTTCCACTCTTTGCCCCCTTTTTCCTTCCCCTCTTGTTCAAGTACTTTTCCTTTCCTCAATGCTATAGCCTTTACTTGCTCTTTTGGATTAGTTTCTGTGCTGCTTGGCAAGGTGCCCGGCTCTCTACTGGAGATCATCTTAGCCAATTGCCCTATCTGATTTTCCAACCCCTTTATCGGTGCATCATAGTTTTTGTAGCCTAGTTTCGGTGGATGAAATAAATTTAGACATCGTCTTCTCCAAATTAGACATTCCTCTCTCGGCTCAGATCTATACATCGGTTGCTTTCCAAAATGATGTCCTTCCTGTGGCCAACTCTGACTTTTTTGACCACCCCATGAGAAGTTGGGATGTTGCCTCCATCCAGGATTATATGTGTTTGAGTATGGATCATTCCTAGGACGGCTTTGAGTCCCCGCATGATTCACTGGTGCCTCGTCTTGCACATAGAAAGTATTACTTTTTTGACAATCCTTAGAAAAATGTTCCCCACCGCATTTATCACAGAATGTCTCTTGAAGGCGCATCAACGTCCCCCTCACATTCAAGATGTCTATCTTTCTATTTAGTGCTTCTAATTGTGCAGTGGCAGCCGAAAAATCAGATACCTGGTGAACTTCAGCAGTTCTCCTCTAATTATTTGTCTCAGATTGAGGATGATAACTGCTAGCAGTCATCTCCTCCAACAACTCATATCCTTCTTCAACAGTTTTTCTCAAGAGATTTGCACAGGTCGGAGCATCTATTATGGTACGATTAGAAGATATTAAACCATAATAAAAAATTTTGACAACTAACCCAAGAGGCAGCTCATGGCGTGGGCATCTTCGTAGTAAATCTTTTTAGCACTCACAGGCCTCGTAGAGTAACTCCTGCTCAAATTGATAAAAGGTGGTTATGTCCGCTCACAACTTCATGGTCATCGATGGAGGAAAATATTTCATGAGGAATGCCTTGGCCATATCTTCCCAAGTCGTGATTGAACATACAGGTAAACAATTCAACCAAGCTTTAGCTTTGTCACGTAAAGAGAACGGAAACAAACGCAATCTAACAGCATCATCAGAAACTCCATTAAATTTTAAAGTATCTCAAATTTCCAGAAAGTCCACGATGTGAGTATGGACAGTATTCTCAATCATCTGAATAATGGTTGGCTTGATCTTAAACTTGTTCTCCCTTGTAGTTGGTCTCACTATGCTTGGACGTGCTCATCAAGTGAAGGTTGTGCATACTTTAGCATGGGTATACGCCTTGGCTCCTCGACACGTAGGTCTTCATGATGCTCTTCCTCACGTTCGTTCATGTTCATCATGTCTTTATGCCTATGTTGTTGTCTTCGTCTACGGAGGGTTCTTTCAATCTCGGGATCAAATATCTCAAATTCAAATTCTAGAGACTTTGGCATGTACTGAAAGGGATACCTGCAAAGAAATTGAATATGTCAATTCAAATAAAATAAAATAAAGAATGCTAAAGTAAATAAATGAAAATAAAATTGTGGACTAACAGTCCCCAGCAATGGCGCCAAAAACTTAATCGAGCAAAACTTTCAATTTAAAATCCTCAGTAAAAAATCAATAAAATTCAAGCTCAATATAATCGCAAGTGAACAATATCAAATAATAATATAGTGTACAAGAGTACGAGTATCGTTCCTCCAAAGACTGTATTTCACAATTATTATTTCTAATTATTAAACTTTTAGCAATGATGATTTGAATGATTACTGACTACTAGAATGACTAAATAAAAAATTACTAAATGATTCAATGGTGAGATGATGAAATGAATAAGCAAATATTATCAATTAAGGATTCAATGACAAATGAATTTGTTGGGAATCGTGGTTCAGCTACACCTCGTTAATTTGATTCGACAATGATCCACGCTTTTGATAGGATTTCCTAACCAATTGAACATGGCCTCTCGAGATATGAAAAACTAATTCAACACGGTGAAGTAATTAAATCTCTTTAATTATTTATCAAAGGTGAATTGCATGCCTTTCTATGAAATCCCCAAGCTTTCGACCTATTGGACTATAACTATCAACGTGTATCCGATTTCATATCTCTATGCGAATTGTAAATCCACGGAATATTCTACTCGTTCATATCACTAGCTATTCTCTTGAACTCACTCGTAATGTGATATTATTATTAAAGTTAGCTACGCATTAACAATGCAATGAAAAACAATAGCATAAGAATCAATCAAAAGTCGAGAGTTAGATCAACTAAAGATGATTTCGGGGTAGGATTCCCTTAAATGCCAACAAATATGAATTTAGCTCCTAGAATTCATGATAAAAATATGCAAAACAATGTTTAAACAAGAAGTTCTAAACTTGAAATACTAGACTTGGCGACAACGAGAACTCGGTGCTCGTAAATCTTCAAACTCTTCAACTTTAAGACTTTTCTCTCCTCCAAGCTTCTTGTGGCTACTGACAGTCCTTTTTCCTTGCTCTAATCTCGCCCATATGTCACTTCCCAGCCCAAAATTGGTAAGCCTTGTCCGGATGGAACGAAAGCACTCGCACAACATTTTTCCAAATATTAATACCACTCTAGCGGTAAGAGTCTACCGGCCTAGCGTTGACCCCTCTGTCCTTGTTTCTCAAAGAACACAAATCGCGCCCGAGCGGTAAGATCCTCCTAACCGAACGCCAACCTTTATGTCCCGCTTCTTTCATATAACAGCAATCGCATCCGAGTGGTATGATCTTACTGCCCGAGCGCCAACTCTTGTGCTCAAAGCTGGGAAAATCAATCTTTGCACTCGAACGGTAAGATTGTGTCGTCCGAGCACCTACAATTCTGCCCAAATTCTCATCCTTCTCCTCTAGCTTGATACTTCCCCCCTATCTCAGTTTCCCGGCTATTTCTCCTGCAAATTTATCAAATACGAGTGAGCCACGATCATATGCATTTGATATGTCTAAAATGAAAAAAATGTAGATGAAATGCACACACACACACCATGCAAACACATACAAAACTAATGCACTAAAACACGTAAAAACAACACCTATCAATAATGATATGAAATTTCTTGTCGTATGTCTCCAAAATCCACTGTCCATGTACCATGTTGATATTTTTAATAGCTCGATCTGTTTTACCTATAATCACATGTTGAAAATGATTTTGTTATTGAAACGTCCCTTATTTTTCCCTACTTTAAAATACTACTACCTTTTTAAATAGCTGTAAACCATGAGATTCAAACCCCTCATTTAAAAATAAACTCAACATTTAAAAATTTTAAATGCATAAAAATCCATAAATCATCAACCACAAAATCGTACATCAATTTTTAAAATAATCCAAAACTAACCTTCAAATAAAGCATATAATATTTATAAAATAATCATCAAAATATTTACATTAAAAATTTAAATACTAAGCTAATGAGGAAAATAAAAGTCCCTCGAGAGTGTAATTCCGGACCCGATCCGATCAAGCGTTGGCGCCTTCCTCAAAATCATCATAACCTATGACCATCTAAATATAGTGAGTCTAATGACTCAGCACGTTCTAACTATACGTAACAAATAATACATATACAGGCACATGCGGCTTTAAAATAAATCTTTTAATAAAATAAGCTGGCGTAATACTTGTAAGCATATATAAATCATAAAGCATTTCATCATCATATATCATTTTGGGTGAATTTTGATCCTCGAAAGTGACTATCTTTTATCATATCATCATGTGGTCGACTGATCAGTATATATACACCAACTACCTAGGGGTGGGGCGTCAGACACTCTCGTCACTGGGCCGTGGTCAAATATGGAAATACGATCGTCGGGCTCTCTCGGTGGCCTTCTCCCGTAAACGGGCTCCCTCTGGGTTTTTTCCCTCACGATATCCCCAATCATATCCTTTATGTCACAGTCAATTTACATCCTTCAAAATCTTTTTTTCTTTCCTTTTATTTATAAAATATCGTATCCTTCAAAAATCGTAAAATAGTTTTGATAGGATCGATTGACGTGTCAAGAGTGTTTAGAAGGGGGGGTTGAATAAACACTCTCAACTAATATTGGCCTTTTCGAATTTTTGAGTTCAGTTTGGTGACAAACTGATTCTCGGAATCTTGTTGATCAATATCAATCAGTTAAACTGAGGTAGTTGCGGAAGGTAACTGACTGACAGATAGAATATAGAACTGAAATAAAATACACAAGGATTGTTTCTGGATGTTCGGAGAATTTAATTACTCCTACGTCACCCCTTCTATCACAAGGATATGATTTCCACTAAAAGACTTTGATCCAATACAACACTTGTACAGACCCACTTCAGTTAGGACTTACCCACTGCCTAAACTGAAACTCTTAGTATTACAAAATGATCTCTGTGCGTAACTGATCTTAGCACTATTGAATTAACAAATATTACAGAGTGCTAGTTTGCTCAACTTGTAGCCTTGATTGCTACGAATAAATCAAATAAGAGTGAGCTGAGATTTTGACAGAGTAATGGCAAGTTTTGAATGATGTATCTATTTTCTTCTTTTTCTTCTGCCATATTTATACTCTTCTTTTCCAATGGTAATCTTGAGATAAATTTGAATCTTTGTATCCGTTGGTTTCCACTTGATTATTCCTTCGATATTGTTTGCTTCATTCATTGTAATTCGGCGTCTTAATTTCTTTGTCCGGAATGCGTTGTTTTAAGTAGTCTTGGTTGTTGTGCGGTGCTCTTGTAATCTGTTATGTCTTCTTTGTTCTTTCCCGAGACATCTTCAGTTGAGAGACTTTGAGGCATTCAGCTGAATGTTTTAACTGATCAGTTCCAACTGATCAGTTTACTCTGTATCATTTTATCAGCTGATTTCAGTTGATAAGTTCAGTTGCCGAATTTTCTTGCGCGTATCAGTTGATTCATATTTTGTTAATCGATTGATTCATGTTTTGTCAAACTCCAGAATCTAGTTACCAACAATTTCCCCCTTTATGGTGTTTGACAAAACCAAGTGATTTAAGATCGAATAACTGAGCTTTTTGTAGATAATAGATTACGCAACTGAATCATAAAATAACTGGATTCCTTGTAGATAACATAAAATCTGAGAATATAATAACTGGATTCCTTGTAGATAACATAAAATCTGAGAATATTTTATCAGTTGATTCTAATAATCTGATTAATTCTTCTTCAGCTGCTGTTCTTCCCCCTTTTTGTCAAACAACTCCATTTTGTCTGATAACTTTCGAACGTCAATGGAAAGAAGTTTTACATCTGATGAGATACTTGAGGCAACAGTTGTGAGGGAGGTCTGTAGCAATTCTATTTTATTTGAAACAGAAGTTTCCAGTCGCTCAACTCTCTGACTGATTACATCCTGAGTTGTAAAGAGTGAGTTAACTAGCCCCTTCTTTATTTCATGCACAGTTCGGCTAAGAGAGTCCATGTTGGCTTGAAGAGCGTTTAGTTTCGCCGAGTCAAATTCAGTTGAAGAATCTAATTTGACAGTATGAGACAGTTGTTCGAATTGAATTTTTTTGATTTCAGCGAGCATCTGCTGCATATTGTACTGTATGTTCTGGATTTCTTCAAGAACAACATCCATTTCTGTGGATTGAATTGGAGGTCGCTGACTGGGCGTTTCTGAATGCTTTGATGTTTGTCCAAAAAGAACTAATGCTTGATTAGTTTCCATTGTTCCAGCCATAGGCTAAGCTGGAATGTTTTCTTGAATTTGAGATGATGAACGTTGGTTTTGATCAAGAAATGGATTGTCTAGCTGAATGATGGAGATGGATGGTTCATACATAGGGACCTCCTGTGGAGAATTAACTGAAATTTGTTCTTGCTCCTTTGATTCAGTGAGCAACTAACCTTCTACATGTTCAGCAGTTTCTTGTTCTGAGGGTTTTTCTTGTTCATCAGTTTGAATATCTTGTTCATCAGAAGTTTCTGGCTGAACTGGTGCTTCAGTTTGAGCTTTTTCCGATTCAGTTGTTTCTTTTTCTGAAGTTTGGTTTGACACTTCAGTTTGATCTTCAGTTTGAGCAGATATAAATTTTTCAGCAATAAGTGACTCAGCTGGTGCTTCAGATGATATCTTAATGTCTTGCTCTGGTTGTTCAACTGAATGGGTAATTGAGTCATACTGTATTTCCTCTAGGTGAGCTTCCAAGGTAACAGCTTGAATGATTTCATCAATGTTTGCCAAGGATAGTTCTGCTTCAGAATATAGCTGATGTTCTGTCTGAGAGGATAGAGGTATTCCCTGAACTGGCTTTTCAGTTGCCTGTTGTGGAGATGGTTCTTTTTGTGGAGAGGAGGATAAATCTTTTTCAATATTTGAGTTTGGGGGTTTGTCATGAAGAACTAGTTGCCTGATCTTCTTCCCAAAATCTGATTTCTCTCTGTAGACTACTAAGATCTGTGTCCAGCTGAGTGAACACAGCTCTATCATTGTATGCAATTGGACTTGTGGGATTGTAGTTGGACTTCAGCTTTGCTACCATTCTTGTTAGTTTTTTGACGCGAATCTGATTAAAGAAATATTTCTGCCTTTCTAATGCCTGTGGAATTGTAGCAGCTTTGACTACTTTCATCACAATTGCTTCTAGCTTGATGAACTTTTTCAGTTGAGATCTATGCTTAAGTTCTTTGGCAAAGATTTCAGTTCTGAAACTTTTCCAACAATCAAACGATTTTAATTGTGATGTGGCAAATTCATTGACCTGTTCCCAAACAAGGTCAATGTGTGTTTGAATGACATTGGATGGCCGGGGTTCTTCAACCAGCTTGCCTTTTCCTTTGACAGTTGAGAGAATGTGAGGAAGATCCATTCCAAAATGTGTGGAATACACTGGTTCCCTTAATATTACACCTTTAGATCTGGCTCTAGGCAGGATGGTAGGGCGATTTACAAGAGTCAAGGGAGCTTTTACCCTAGCTGGTGTCTTTGCTTTGGTAACTGAATTATCAGGTGAGACTACTTGCAAAGGGATAGCCTGAATGGGCTGTTGAGCAGCTGATTGAATAATTTTCACAGGTGGAATGACTTCCACTATGGTTATTGGTTTGGTTCTTTGAGTCCTTGGTCTCTTGACAAGCTTAGGGGAAGGAGTTTTCTCTGAATCTGATTCACTGAGAATCAGTTTTCTTTTTGCTGTTTTGGCCTTCTTGACTGGTGATGGCTCAACCTCTATTTTGGTTTTTGATGGCAAGGTGTTTTTGGCAGTAAATACCTTGAATTTTGATGATATTTTAGCATTTTCAGCTACCAAACCCTTCAGTTTTAACAGATAACTGATTTGGATGGCGAAGTCACATGACTGTTTGGATGACTTGAGCATATTTTTTCAAGATGTTAAAAAAATATATCTCCAATTTGCTTTCTTTTTACCCATGATTATGGTCATTACCTGGAATTTTTCGAGTGTAAGAGCAGCATAAGAACCGGCTTTTGCTAATATTCCCTTTGCCACGATATCAGCTAACAACTGAATTTCTGGTTTCAGTTCCTTCTTTGGATCGGAAACCTTGATTTTCCGTCCATCAGCAGATATTCGAGACTGGATTTCTTCAATGTCATGAGTTTTTACTTCAGAAAAGGTGACATAACCATCAGTTGGCAAAGAGAAGATTTCTCCGAAAGCTTCTTCAGAAAGGAGTAGCAACTGATCATTGATAGTCACAGAGATAGTGTCATTAGTAGTGATAAATCCCTTCCGATAGAATTCGTTTACCTCCTTGAGGTATATCTTCTGAGAAGATTGTCCCAAGAACATCCTGAGACCTGCCGACTCAAGCTTTAGAAATACATTCTTAACGTCTGCTTCTTGGGTTGATAGAACCGAATTAAAATCGATGACCATCGCATTCAAGATATGGGCTGGGATCTGGTTTGCCATTTCGGAAAGTGTAGTGATCTGCAAATGGAAGAGAATAAGTTCTGAAATTTGTATACTCTTAGAAACTGATTGTAATTGTGAGGAATAGAACTGAAGTGAAGCGGGCAAAATGCTTTTGTTCGTGACTGTTCAAATTCTGGACACGTGTCAGCCCGGAAAAATTTTGAATAAAAATGTGTGCACGTGTGCTGTAATCGTGTGTATATAATAATGAGCGGTTTTAAAAATGCCACGTCATAAAAATTTAGTCACCTCATTTGTTTTGGAATACAATAAGTTTTTAATTGGTTAACTTATGTGAGAAGATTTGTAAAATTTTCAAGCTGAACAAACAGTTGGGAAACTGATTCAAGTCAGTTGAGAATTCACAAACGATTGTCTTCTCAGTTAACTTCTTAAAAACTGACATTCCCCCTAAATTGGTGCATATTAAAGTAGTGCTACAAAATAATTTTAAGAGTCAGAGAGGTTATTGGTTTTGCAGAAACGTTGACGACTCTTCAGCTTTCTTGATATTCTGCTATAAATAGAAATGGCTCAATTAGTTTTAGACATATCATCCAAAATATTAAAGAAAAAAAATGTCTGATACGAGTGACTCAAGTCTTTCTCCCTTTTCTGTGGAGGCCAGGAAGGCTGAGATAGAAGACAAAGTCTTCTATGAAAGTCTGCATTACTGGGAGCGATTGCAGGAGCTTGAGCTCTTATACAACTCTGGGGAGGCCACCACTCCTGAATTGGTGGCAAAACTGAATCAAGTGCGAAAGCACTTGAATATTGCTGTGTGGGTGGACATCTTCAAGGATGGTCACATGTATCAGCTGATGCTCCGCAAGGAATTGAAGATCCTGAGGCGCATAGCTCATTCTCACAGTTTTCTCATGACTGCTCCTTCTTCTCTATCTGTTTGGCTGAAATTTTGGATAATTGTTGTGGAGGAGAAGTATGATGATGTAATTCAGACCAACATTTATAAGTAATGAAATATTTATCTGGTTTTAACTCTGTTTTTCTGCAAATGATATATTTCATCAGCTGTGATATGTAAACAAATGAACTGATGAAAGACTAACTGTCATAAGATGATTATGAATTGGGACTATTTAAACAACTATTAATAGAATTCAAACTGGTGTCAGTTGACAATGAACAACTGATAACTTAAAGTCCTTGGTAAATGTGAAAGACGCATTGATTGACTTGAGACTCTTCAGCTTCTCCAACATCATTTTCCTATAAATAAGATAATAGTGATAAAAATGTGATGCAATATCAGTTCAAAAATATTTCAATATGTCTGATTCTGATGCATGCAGCAGCACTCATGTTCATGTTACTGAGCAGTCAACCCCTCGTTTAAAAGATATCAAGAGAAAGATGGAGATATATGTTTTTCAGAAGGTGATGTTAACATGGGAAAAGATTCATGAGTTGAAGAGGGTGAGTGACAGTGGTGCTATTCCTACTCGTGCTCAGGAGGCAAGAGCACTGAAATACCTTGAACGTTTTGAAGTGAGGCATGTTAGGGATTTGGTTGAAGACAAATGTCTTTTGGTGGCGATGCTATGGAAGGAGTGGCACGTTGTTGATAAGATTTCGAAATCTAAGGCTTTTGCTAGAGTTCGAATTTATGAGTTAAATGATTGGGTTAGGGCGTGGCTAGATTCAGTTGATTCCATGATATCTTCTGTAAAATGGGAACGTTGGTATTCTTAATGAAGTGTTATTTTCAATTTGTTGTGTTCTTATTTTCTGCATATAATTCTGTTAGTGAAGCAATATTACTAATAATTGCTAAGATAAATCAATTAAACCAAGAATATTTCGAAAGTGAGAAAACTTAGCCTCGGGTAATGGTTTTGTGAAGATGTCAGCTGCTTGCTGTTCAGTTGAAATATATTCTAGTCGAATATCCTTCTTTAACGCATGATCCCTAATGAAGTGATGCCTGACATCTATATGCTTGGTCCTTGAGTGAAGAACTGGATTATAAGTTATGGCAATTGTGCTGGTATTATCACAAAATATGGGCGATTCAGTTGACGTTACTCCATAATCCTTCAGTTGTTGCTGAATCCAGATCAGTTGTGCACAACAGCTACCAGCAGCAAGATATTCTGCTTCTGTTGTTGAGGTAGCTATGGATGTCTGCTTCTTGCTGAACCAAGAGATCAGTCTGTCTCCTAAAAACTGACAAGATCCACTTGTACTTTTGCGATCAAGCTTACATCCTGCATAATCTGCATCTGAATATCCAACTAAATTGAAGGTGGAGTCTTTGGAATACCATAGCCCAACATTTTGCGTGTCCTTAAGATATCTCAGAATTCTTTTAGCAGCTGAGAAATGTGATTGCTTAGTATTTGCTTGAAATCTGGCACACATACAGACAACAAAAACAATATCAGGTCGACTAGCTGTTAGGTACAACAATGAACCTATTAATCCTTTACATAATGTCGCCTCTACTGATATTCCCCCTTCGTCAGTATCTAGTTTAACTGATGTGCTCATGGGAGTAGTTGCAGCTGAGCATGATTCCATATCAAATTTCTTTAGCAACTCCTTTGTATATTTTGTTTGACTAATGAATATACCAGTTTCCAGTTGCTTCACTTGCAGTCCAAGAAAAAATGTCAGTTCACCCATCATGCTCATTTCAAACTTTTCCTGCATTAACTTAGCAAACTTTTCGCACAATTTGGGGTTAGTTGACCCAAATATTATATCATCAACATAAATTTGAACTAATAGAATATGATTATTTTTAATAAATTTGAACAAGGTCTTATCAACTGATCCGACTGTAAAGTCATGATCAGTTAGGAATTTTGAAAGAGTTTCGTACCAAGCCCTGGGAGCTTGTTTAAGACCATATAATGCTTAGTTCAAATAATATACATGATAAGGAAGTTTGTGATTTACAAAACCTGGAGGTTGTTCAACATACACTTCTTCTTGTAACTGACCGTTTAGGAATGCACTCTTCACATCCATCTGGTAAACTTTGAAGTTTTTGTGAGATGCATAAGCAAAAAATATTCTGATTGCTTCCAATCTTGCAACTGGAGCATACGTCTCATCGTAGTCAATTCCTTCTTCTTGCCTATATCCTTGTGCTACTAGTCTTTCTTTGTTGCGTATAACTGAACCGTCCTCGTTTAGTTTATTCCTGTACACCCATTTTGTACCTATAATGGTTTTTGAAGTTGGTCTTGGAACTAAGTTCCAGACATTATTGTGAGTGAACTGATTCAGCTCTTCTTGCATAGCATTTACCCAGTTAGGATCAGCAAGGGCTTCATCAGTTTTCTTTGGTTCCATTTGTGAGACAAAGGCTGAATGAATAAATAAATTTAACATTTGATTGCGAGTTCTTACTGGATCAGATGGATTTCCTATTACCAATTCTGGTGGATGTGATTTTCTCCATCTGTACTCAGCATTTGTTGCATCTGCAACTTCTTCAGTTGGTAACTGAATGCAGTTTTCAGCTTCAGTTGATGCCTCGTCAGCTAATAGAATGCAGTTTTCAACTTCTTCCTTTAATAACTAATTGTCAGCATTGACTTCCTGCTCATTTAATTGATCCAATATCTCTGGTTCTGGTGTTTGAAGGATGTTTTGATTATTATGATTTTCATCTTTGTCATCATCTTCCAAACTGATATCTGAAAATCGATCAGCTAGCTCAACTTGATCAGTTGGCTTATCAGTTAGTGCAGTTTCATCAAAATCAACATGCGCAGATTCTTCAACATTTAAAGTTTTCTTATTAAAGACTCTATAAGCTATACTAACTGATGAATATCCAAGGAAAATTCCTTCTACAGATTTGGCATCGAATGCTTTTAAGTAATTTTTACCATTATTATGAATAAAACATCTACAGCCGAATATTTTGAAATAAGTGATTATACTTTTTCTTCCATGCCAGATCTCATATGGTATTTTCATATGATTTTTATTAATCATTGATCTGTTCTGAGTATAACATGCAGTGTTTACTGCCTCTGCCTAAAATCTTTGAGAAATACCAGAATCAGCAAGCATTGTTCTAGCAGCTTCTTTAAGGGTTCGATTTCTTCTCTCAGCTACACCGTTTTGCTGATGAGTTCTTGCTGCTGAGAGCTCATGCTTGATTCCAGCATTTTCTAGAAAGCTTGAAAGTGTTTGATTGATGAATTCAGTTCCTCGAAAAGATCTGATTCGATCAATCCCAACTGATTTTTCATTTAAAAGTCTTTTAAAGAGTTTAATCAGTTGTGCAGCCGTATGGTCTTTGGATTTGAGAAAGATAACCCAAGTAAATCTTGAAAAATCATCTACGACCACCAAGGTGTATTTCATTCCCCCTAAGCTCATGACTGGTATTGGACCGAAGAGATCCATGTGCAATAGTTCTAAGCATCGGGATGAAGACTTACAGCCCTTGTTTTTGAAAGAAGATCGTACTTGTTTTCCATACTGACATGCTGAGCAAAGTTTTTCTTTTGAAAAATTTATTTTGGTCAAACCAGTTACAAGTTCATGTTTACTCAGATAGGCAATAGATTTAAAGTTTAAATGATTTAACCTTTTATGCCACAACCAGTTTTGAGATGATTTTGAAGCAATAAAGCAGACTGGTGCATGAGGCTGTTCATTCCAACTGACTTTATATGTGTTTCCACATTGTTTGCCAGTTAGTATGATTTCATCAGTTGATGTTTTAACTGAGCATGAGTTTTTATCAAATTGTACCGAGAATCCATTGTCGCATAACTGACTGATGCTAATCAAGTTATACTTCAGATTCTCTACTAATAAAACATCTTTAATAGTAAAGTTACCATGGATAAGCTTACCCTTACCCAAGGTTTTACCTTTGGAATTATCTCCGAAACTGATGTTTGGACCACTATATTTGGTCAGTTGAGATAGCATACTTGCATCTCCTGTCATATGTCGTGAGCAACCGCTGTCCAAATACCATATTGAATTTTTATCTGTACCTGTTACCTGCAAGCACACACATAATATGATTTGGTACCCATATCTATTTGGGTCCAGAACTTATTAGTCCCTTTGGAACCCATACTTGGATTAGTCTAACTGACTTTCCAGTAGCTGTATTCCAAATGGTTTTTCTCGGCTTTTGTGTGCTTGGTGAGTAGTGTACAGTTGATACAGTATGTGTTTTAGTCTTATTCAACTGATTGTTCAATTTGTATCTCTTCTGAACTGGCTTGCAGTTATAGTAATTGACATAGGTATTCGAATAGTTTTTGTGAAATCTTTTTGATGACCCGCTTTGTGAATCAGTTGAAAGCTTTTGGCTACAGCCAATCCCATATCTTCTAGCCTTTTTCAACTTCTCAGTAGGTTGTTTAATCAGTTTACTGGGCTCAATTTGTTTTTGTACCACTGCTGATTTGACAAAGTGAATGTACTTCCCTTTGTTCATTGTCAGCTTTGGTTGAGTATCATTTGAAAATGTTTCTCCTTGATTATTGAACTCTAAACCAGTTTTATCAGAAACTGATTTTTGTGAATTCTGCATCTTATTCAGTGCGGTAGGCGACTTATTCCAAGATTGAATGAGTTCAGTCTGTTTTGAATTTTCAAGGATCAATTTCTGGATCAGTGACTGATCTTTCTTTCTCTCTGCTTTTAACTCAGCAATTTCTCTTTTTAGACTCAACCCATCAATTGATTCATCAGTTTTGGTTTTATTGTCCATGGGATCATTTTGCTTTGACTTTATTTCCTCAAATGATGATGCAAGTTTCTGGTACTCATTTACCATTTCATGCAATGTTAAAATGAGTTCTTCTCGTGTAAAATCAGTTGAACTAAAATCAAATACCTGTTGACTTGTAGATTCTGCTTCAGTATCATTGGCCATTAGACATTTGACTTCCTCTTCATCACTTGAGCTATATGAGCTTTCTGGTTCTGATTCGTCACTATCAGTTTCTGCCCATTTAGATTTGTTCTCTTCAGCTAATAGAACCTCATGTTTCTTTTTGTAGGTTTTCTTATCATCTCTGGATCTTCTCTTATGCTCATATGATTTCTTTCTTCTGTCAGTTGATCCTTGACTGTCCTTTTTAGGTTTAGGACAGTCAGCAATATAATGACATGTTTTGCCACAATTGTAGCAAGCATTTATTTCTTCTTTGGAATTGTTTCTCTGGTATTGCTTCTGAAGGTTTCCTTGGTTCTTTCTCATGAATCTCCCAAACTTTTTGATGAATAATGACATAGCATCATTGCTTAACTGATCGGCAGATTTCTCGACTGAACTGGTTGATTCAGTTCTTACAGCTGCTAGAGCAGTTGTAGCTGTAGGAGTAAATGATTCTCCTTCTCTGCTCTGCAATTCAAATTCATAAGCCTTTAAATCAGCAAATAGTTCATGAAGTTCGATCTGGTTCAAGTCTTTAGATTCTCTCATAGCCATAGTTTTGACATCCCATTCCTTTGGAAGACCTCTCATCACTTTTAGTGCAACCTCTTTGTTAGTATACACCTTTCCGAGTGCATTTAATTCATTTACAATACTGCTCACCCTTTCATCATACTCATTCATTGATTCTCCAACCTTCATTTTGATATTGTCAAATTTCTGAACAGCAACAGAGAGTTTATTTTCTTTTGTTTGGTCATTTCCTTCATATAACTGAATCAACTTTTCCCAAATTTCTTTTGCTGTTTTGCACATCTTTATTTTGTTGAATGTTGCTTTGTCAAGTGTTTTGTATAGAGTATCTTTGGCCACATTGTCAGGATTGGCTTTTCTTTTGTCCTCAGTTGTCCACTCTTCTCTGGGCTTTTGAATTCTCTGTGGTGCCCCTTCAGTTATGGCAATTGCTGTATTTGCTTTTAGAATCTTCATGGGTCCGTCTGTTATGACATACCACATGTCATCATCTTGTGCAGCTAAGTGAGCCTGCATTTTGATTTTCCAGTCATCGAAATCTTCTCTTGAGAACATAGGAATTTTATTGAATGAAGTCATGCTAATAGATTTATAGATCAGAAGTATTCAAGAACAAGATTCAACCGCTCTGATACCACTTGATAGGATCGATTGACGTGTCAAGAGTGTTTAGAAGGGGGGGTTGAATAAACACTCTTAACTAATATTGGTCTTTTCGAATTTTTGAGTTCAGTTTGGTGACAAACTGATTCTCGAAATCTTGTTGGTCAATATCAATCAGTTAAACTAAGGTAGTTGCGGAAGATAACTGACTGACAGATAAAATACAGAACTGAAATAAAATACACAAGGATTGTTTCTGGATGTTCGGAGAATTTAATTACTCCTACGTCACCCCTTCTATCACAAGGATAGGATTTCCACTAAAAGACTTTGATGCAATACAACACTTGTACAGACCCACTTCAGTTAGGACTCACCCACTGCCTAAACTGAAACTCTTAGTATTACAAAATGATCTCTGTGCGTAACTGATCTTAGTACAATTGAATTAACAAATATTACAGAGTGCTAGTTTGCTCAACTTGTAGCCTTGATTGCTACGAATAAATCAAATAAGAGTGAGCTGAGATTTTGACAGAGTAATGGCAAGTTTTGAATGATGTATCTATTTTCTTCTTTTTCTTCTGCCATATTTATACTCTTCTTTTCCAACGGTAATCTTGAGATAAATTTGAATCTTTGTATCCGTTGGTTTCCACTTGATTATTCCTTCGATATTGTTTGCTTCATTCATTGTAATTCGGCGTCTTAATTTCTTTGTCCGGAATGCGTTGTTTTAAGTAGTCTTGGTTGTTGTGCGGTGCTCTTGTAATCTGTTATGTCTTCTTTGTTCTTTCCCGAGACATCTTCAGTTGAGAGACTTTGAGGCATTCAGCTGAATGTTTTAACTGATCAGTTCCAACTGATCAGTTTACTCTGTATCATTTTATCTGCTGATTTCAGTTGATAAGTTCAGTTGCCGAATTTGCTTGCGCGTATCAGTTGATTCATATTTTGTTAATCGATTGATTCATGTTTTGTCAAACTCCAGAATCTAGTTACCAACAAGTTTTTTTGGGGAAAAATCATACAGCCTTTGTATATATCATAAAAATATCATATTTTCATCGTGAACATTTTAAAATATTATTTAGCATGTATTATGATTTTTCGGGACACTACCAGATCTTTCGAGCTACCCGAGACGTAAAATGATTGTTTTACCCCTGGACCTCGAACTTCCCAATTTTGATTTTTGCTTACTTTTATTGACTCGAGCCTATCCATAGCATCATATAAGCTTAAATTTGACTTCTAGTATTTTCTTAGACATAAACCCGAGCCTCTCGATTTTATTACTTAATAGCAAAACGTGAAGTGTTTTACGCCCAAATAATTTCAAAACTTAATATTTTTATCCTTAATTTTAAATCTAAACTTTTCGTCCCTAAACTACCTCCGTGAACCAAGATCCAAACCTCGTGGACCACTATTCGAGTCCCCTCTCTTATACTATCCATGTTCGAAACCTAAGCCCTTCCTATGCCACGTTTAGCCCAAAAACTCGAACCATCAGCGAGCCATCCTGGGCCACCGACGCACCAGACCTTAGCCTATCCTACTTACCCCACACGAACCATCCTGGCCAGCGCACCAGCCGCGCACACACACGTATGCATCTAGGGCCTGCTGGCTTTCACCTTCTTCGAGCCACCATTCCATCCAACCTAGGGAGACTTGTAGGACTGGACCAGACCCTGTTGAGCCAGCCCCTGACCGGAACTAACCTTGCACACAGCCCCTCGCCTAGCATCCCATAACCAAGCCCTAATTCCTTCATGAAAACCATAGGCGCTAGCCTCTCGACACCAGACATTCCAGCCCTTGTCCAGCCTTCATCGTGTCCTCTTACGACCTTTTTCCCGTCCCTTTAGCTTCTTATATAGGCATCGTACCAGTTAAAACTCATAGCACGTCTTGTATGATCATAGAAACGTCAAATGTTTTGAGAAAAAGCCTATAAACGTTAAGTATTTAATCGAAATAATTTTTTTTCATGCTTCAAAACATAAAACACACATATTATGATTCGAATGGTACAAAAAGAAAGTTTAGAAGCGTGCCTTTGCATTTAGAATGCACAGATATTCAATCGTTGGAACGGATTGCGAAGAAGAACGAACGAATGACGAACAACCTTGGAATTTTGTTTGAAGTTTTCGAAAATCTTAGTGTGTGTGTTTCGGCCATTATGATTCTAGAATCCTAGTTATTTAGTTTATATAAATTTCAAAAATTGTGTGTTACAAAGTTGGGGTTTTATGGTTTTATGGTTTTTTGGTTTGGAAATAATTAGGCCCATCAATCCTAGGTAAATTAGACTCATCAAGGTTCAATTAAATATAAAATAAAAGTTTACAAAAATCGTTTTCAAAAATAATAATTTGAAGGACATTAAAAGCCTTCGTTTGACTAAAACCGGCTTCCCGGATAAAATAGGGCTTGACTCGTAAAATAATCTGGACTCCAATATTTTTAGTAAATTTTAATCCTATTTAATCATATTATCAAGCCTTAAAAACATTTATCGAAAAATATTTCCATGTTGCTCGTCCCCGGTCTAATATCGAATATCCTTGACAAATCCTTAAATTCATAAAATCATGAAATTTAAACATTTAATCATATAAAATCTATCATTTAAGCATTTAAAATCGATTAAATGAAATAAATAAGCAATTTAAATAATTTTCATGCATGTGGTTTACGTGTACTGATTTTTGGGCGTAACAGTTAGCCACATTTATTTGGGTCCAGAACAAAGTAATTCTTTTAGGAGTCACATCTGAATTATCCAAACAAATTTTCCATTATGTATCTTCAATAGAGTGTATGATTGTAGTTCCCAAAAATAGTACACGTAAACCCCTTGCATGATTGAAATAGTTTAATTATTTAATATATTTAGGTGATGCACGTTATCTGTTAAATTATTTTAAAGGTAATTATATTTATTTTATTATGCAATTTAAAATGTTTACTCGAGTTTTAGTTTCAGACGAATATTCGATCCCGAACCGAGAATGGAGACGAAAGACGATTAAGAAGTTAAAAATCAAAGATATATTTTTATTTTAAGTCAGGGAATTTAGTGTTTTAAATATTTTTAAATTTTAGCATTTAAAGGCTAAAATTTAATTTATCAAGTGAATTAGAGACGTTAAGCATTTTAATTAGCAAGTTTCGAAAAAAAGAAATTTAAATACGTGCACTTGAAATACAATGTTTTAATAATTATTTTTTGACTTAATTAATTAAACTAGGTATTACTTAATTATGGATATAATTTAAATTCGCAAGACCCTTAAGTTCAAAAGTTGGAGGGCTTAATTAGTAATTTTAATTGTGAGTACTTAATTAATAATTTAAATTATTATTTAATTAAACTAAACACCTAGCCATTATCCTAGTTAAATACAAGAGCTAGAGTTCTAACCTACCTTTATTCAAAGACTCACGCGCGCGCACAACACACACTACGCACACACACTTTGGCCTTGAGATTCAAGGCCTTGGGCTTGTTTTTTTTTTTTAAATTCCTCATAGCAGCAACCTTGGGCAATCATTGCACTACAATCCTTGATTTATTTAGCCATTTTTCAAGCCTCCGTTTTTCCACGTGTTCGGCCTCCGTTTTCCCACGTGTTCGTTTGTCGATATATCGTACGTTTTAGCGCAAAGGCATGTCTAAACTTTTTCTTTAAACATTGATCATGTTATATATTGTATTTAGATATAAAATACGCATGAAAATACATTGGTTTTTTGATTATATGCCTGCTAGAACTTGATTAAAACTCGTTTCGATATATGTATTGCATGAACGTCAACGTTTTTCTTCTTGTTTTGATCGTCACCTTATTTGGGCAGTACCTATGCCTTGATGCCACCTATGGTTATGTTTTAGGATGCATTTAGATGTCATTCGATGGCCCATGATGGGGCAAGAGGCTGCTGATGCAATATAAGACAAAACAAGCACACAACCACGCACATAAGGGTTAGATCAAGGGTTTCACGTCGGGTTCAGTAAAGGGCTGGACCAGGGCTCGTGGATAGGGTCTAGTTAGGGTCTTAGGGTCCCAGGTTAGGCCTGGTATAGGTTGGTTATGGGTTGGTTAGATTGTATAGCTTCTATACTTGGGATCGCCGCCATGCGCCCATGTAGGCGATGCAAGTCTAGGGGTACATTTTGTGTTGTTTAAGGAGCTGTGGTGTGTTAGGTGTTGGAACGGGCTGGACCAGAGGCTTAATTTATGTCTAAGGGTAGAGTCTAGGTCTTGGTTCAGGCTTGGTTCTATTTATAATCAATAGGAAGTGATATGGAACGCATAGGTGTCATACCGTCACCCTTTGGTAGCTTTTCTCTATATTGTTTTTTGAGCATGGTATGGGGTTTGGTTATGGTTCGGGGCTGGTTTAGGGCCTTAGGCAGTAGGTTAGGATCTGTTTTATGTATGGTTCGAATCCCGAGTCGATTGGAACGTCCTAAATGGTTCTATTTATTCAGTAGTCGTATGTGTCGAGTGCACCTTAGGGATTGTTTTGAGTATAAATTTTAGTATGTTAGGGCAGCACGTCCAAGGATGATCCAACAAAGTTCACGATGCTCGTAAGTATGTATGACGTGCAGAATAATTATTTTTGAGGTTTGCGATTTGTCTTCTGGACAAATTATGTTACGGGTTTGGAAGTCGGAGAACGTGTCCGGGGACCTGTCCAACCTCTTCGGAGGAATTATCTAATGTTAGGGAGTGGGCATCCAGTCCAAGAGCTATGGTGATCCATGTCGGCCCAGTATTGTGGTTTAGTTTAATCAAACGATTCATGTTATAGGCTACTTGCATTGAACAGAACTCTACGAAAAATAATTTACGATTACGATTATTATGATGAGTATGAAAATATGATTTTATGAAAACTTTTATGTAGGAAAGTCGCATTATACGTATTTATGCTTATATTACGCTATGTACGAGCTATTAAAATTGCATCGATTTTTATTACGTATTACTTGTTATTCACGATTTATGAATGCGCTATTAGGTTCACTAGACTTAATCGATGCAGATTATGTAGTTGAGGAGACGAGAGGGGTGACCAGTGAGCAGGCTCAGACTAGCGGTAGTGCAAACCCGAGGACCTTGTAGTTCACGAAAAATTTAATTATGCATGTTTAAAACTATTTTCTCTAATTTTATGCATTAGTATTGACGACTAGTAAGTCGAGACTTTTTATATTATGTTGGAATTTTCAAATTATTGTGATCGTTTTAACTTGGGATTTTTATGGTTGTAAGATTTAAAATGATGAGATTTTTTATATTAACTTTATTTTTGTATGAGTGATGACCATTAATTTATTTTATAAATTATATTTATAATAAATTATTTAATAAGAAATTTTCAAATTTTTCTGCAATTATTAAAGCAATACTACTTTAAGACATTGTTCGTCACAATGATTGTGCTGAAGTCTTGCTAGTATTGTGTGGTGTGTGCTTAACCAAAATTTTTTTAGGCATTTCCTTTTGATTAGTTAACATATATATCTTCTGAACTAGTTTGCAATTGTAGATTATTATGTTTGATCCTTGTAGAATTCTGTTTGATATGACTCTTATCATACCAGCTCGATTTGGAATGTAAACCATAACCATTCTTTTTGACTCTTTTTTTTAGCAGTCTTGACTTAGAATTCTCAGGCTCTATATATCAACAAAGCCCACAATGTTGTTTTTTGTTCTTCTTATAAAAATAATGACTAATCTGAATTTCTGGCCCTGAATGTTGATATATATTTTGTTGGATCTGAAAAAATCTATGAATTTATATTTGGTTCTCTCCAGACATAATTGAGTAATTGCTTCAGAAGAGCCACATTCATTATTGTCAAAGCCTTAACATTATCTATTACTAGCTTTCTTTTGACATTCGTGCATATCTCCAAGTGAAGCAGAAATCTTTTTCTAAGTGTTGACAAAATTGTTTAATATTTGATGAGTTAGCTAGTCTTAAGATCAAAGTTATTATGCTTGATGTCCTATTCTCTTGGTAGGACTCTAATCACTTTAAGTGCAACCTCTCTGTTGTTGTATTCCTTTCTAAGAGCAGTAACCTCGATCATTATGCTATTGAATCTTTCATCGAACTCATTTATTGTCTCTCCAGTCTTCATATTTATATTATCGAACTTTTGAATGGCCATCATCAGCTAGTTCTCCTTATTATGGTCATTTATTTTCCAAGTTTAGTTTGTTTTTCTCAGATTTCTTTAGAAATTGAACATGTTTTAATTTTACTAAATATATTTTTATCTAATGTTTTATAAATGACAAATATTGCAAAAATTAAAATGTTTCAACAGCTCAAATTAATATTCCAATAAAATCGAGTAAAATGAGTTACTAAAATAACAAGTACGGAAAAAACTCAAAATACTAGGTGAATAAGATATATGTAAGTTCAACATATCAATTTAGGTTAACAGAAGAGTGGTGTAAGTAATAATGAATAAAGAACGTAATTTGACTGATAATAAATGAGGGCAAGAATTTTTTTATAGAAGTTCTAAAACTAAGTTTCTACGTCTCCTCTTCTTTTGATTTTAGAAGGATTTAACTATAAGATTTGATCGATACAAATTTTGTAAAAACTCAATTCAGCTCAGTTCATCAACCATATTGAGTTGAAACTCCTAGTAACTATCTCTTATCCCAACATGTTCAGAAACAGATTTCTGACAGTTAAAATGATTTTAAATTAACAATTAAGATATTGTGTAAAAATTCTCACAACATGATCCTTAATCGATTTGATAGGACTTTCAGCATGTGCAAGTCAGCTTATGATAAATCTGTTTAAGAAATGCTGAGTATTTTGAGAATGTTCGATGATGGTCATTGTAGCAGTTGTTTTTTCTTCAATTCTTATTCATCTCCTTTTATAGGTGATGGTCCCCGACATTAATAAATAGAGACAATGCTCACAGATGTACTGGATGACCGACAAATATGCAGAATATGTAACATGTCCTTGTCGTGTTTCAAAAAATTCTAAGGGCTAATTTTAATTTCTTGGACACTAGCTTAAAAAAATAATAAGCGGATCCTTTAATTTGTCCATGCCGATAACAACCAAATCTTTCACTGAAATAACTATTAGTTGTCTTTAGATAATGTCATTATATTAGTTTACTTAAAAAACATAATTATTTGTTTGTCCATCTCATTTCATGTCAGTGTAATTGATCAACATATGTTTGATCTGGCTTAATGATTTTTCAACGATAATCTTGTCATTTTAGTTCAATAGACTTCTTGAGTGATCTGTATTTACCAATTTAGTTTAAGACAGATCAATTTAGTTTGTAATCACTAAAATTTGAACTTAAACATATTTTATATTTATAGATAAGATTATAACATCAAATTCATTTGGAAAAAATAATGAAACTTCTACTGCTAAAATACTACTAAATTTTATTTTTTTAAAGTATAGGCCTTGGCAAAATATACATACATATATATATAGATATATATATAAATTTGTCCCACTCGTATCTTATCTATAAATACTTATCTAATTCTATATATATACATTTGTCCCACTCATTTTACCATACGACCCAAGTTCTGAATAAAATAAATGCAATTTAAAAATCTAAAAGTTGTAACAAACAGAAACGTTCACTGTTTAAAGTAAAACAACCACATAATACTAAAAGCTTACCAAACCTCAAAGTATAAAAATCATAAATGTTTTGAAATATTGTTAAATCATATCCCTCAAAAAATCATACTTATAAAACATTAGATAGGTATTATTTTAGTAACTCAATGTCCTCGGGCTTCCAATGCGCCGCTAGCTCAGTCCACTCAGCCCTCAGCACCTCCAATCTCTTAATCAACAAAATGCTCACCTCCATCAATCAGACCTAGTGAGTCTAAAGACTCAACACACCTGAACCGTTATAACAAAGTACATATAAATATCAACCAACAGTGAAAAGTATTGTAATTAAAATAAATTTCATGATAATTCTAAGGCATTTCATATACATAACCATGATATAAACATAAACATATTCAAATCATGTCATCATAACCATATTAGTTTTTCCTTTATTAAATTCAGATAATTAGTTGTGACTTTCATATCAGCTATTGTTCAAAGGATCCATCTACATATAACCGTGGTACCAGGCGGCACGGACATCAGCGACACTCTTACCCGTCAACTGAGTCTTGGCCTTACATGTTTCGTGTTCGTGTTCGTGTTCATATTAGTCACAACCTAGTCATCTCCTTCAAACATATCATCATATTCATCACTTATAAAACTCATGTATATACGTAAATTTTCTTGAAACCAAGCATGTAACGTATTTTCAACATTTTCATAAAAATTCCATATTCAAGTGAAATAAACGTTTTAAACATGTATTTTCAGTTGTCAGGGCTCTGCCAGGACTGCTAACTCGTTTCAGGTGCAAAATAACCATTTTTTCCTTGAAACCCTGGTTTGACCATTTTACCCCTGAACCTTATAATTTCGACCCGAGTCCATCCAAACTTATTAAAACATTATAATCATTTCTTAGACGTAAACTCGAGCCCATGCATTAAACTCTATAATTCGTTTTAAAACATGGAACGGAGTCCTGATTTTAATCCGAATCAAACCGAAACACAACAAAACTTTCCCAAACAAACCATGACTTAACCACACATGACCAGCCCTTAAAAAACCTAATTCAAACGGCTTAAAAATCTTGAAATGCACCTGGAAGTTGCTGGAATTTTCTGCGCTCAAAGGGCCGAAACCCTAACTACAATTCTAAGCCCATAACTCGACCCTATGCCAAACCATGTCGGACCAGCCTCGAACCAGCAACTCCTAGAACTTGACTGAACCCTCCTAGACCGTTCTAACCCTGGTCCCCAGCCTCATGAACACGGACGATCATAGTTCACCCGAACAAGACAAAACCGAGCACATCTAACCATAGCTCCTTCAATCTGTCCCTAGACCATGACCAGATGTACTCGAGCCATCCAGGGACATGTCTCAGACCCACTAGGGCTTGATCCAAGTCCTGGAACATCCCTTGCATCGCAGCTCACATCCCATCACTCGATCTAGCCCAACCAAGCCCAAAACCAAGAAATCCGATTGGTCCCCTATCATGACTCATTCCAGACATGGTTTCTTCACCTAAACCCTCTCTAAACCTCCTGTAGATCGTCCCCTAACCGACAAACCTGGCAAACCTTCATCCATGTCAAGGAAACGTGAAATGCCAGTGGAAAAATCCATTATTTTCATGTATGAACCGTGAGAAACAATTTTCCATAAGTAGGACTATAACATGGCATGCAATATCAATCAAAATATGTAATATGATGTGAAAGATGCGAAAATAAAGGTTTTCGGCCGTGCCTTGGCATTTAAATGTTCAAAAATTCCAACTAACAGAGCGAGGGACAAACACCGGAGGGACGCGGAAAAGCTCCTACTGAAATATCCTTGAAAACGAAGCAAAAAGGTGCTGTTGTGCGTGTGTTAGGTGCGGCCATATTGGGCCTAGGTTTAAAATAATGAGGTGTAGTGGGATTGGCCCAAAAGTCTACTAAAAAAAGCCCATTAGGCCCATTAACACGTATGTAAAATATTTTTTTTGGTACGTCTTCAAAAAATTACTCAAACCCTCAAAAAGTCCTTTGTTTTCCTAAAAGTTGACAACTGGTTTAAAATATGGCCCGTCGTGTAAAAATATCATAAAGAGCACATTTTACGTCGTGTAAAAATATCATAAAGAGCATATTTTCGAAAATCACGTATCATATACATTATTTATTAAATAATTAAAAATAGTTATTAAAAAAAACGTTTTCCTTAAACTGTCTCCGGTCTCTTTTCCTCGTTCGAGCATCAAATGATGCCAAAAGCCCTGGTTTATGCGATTCTAGTAAACCATGCCATAAGACATGAAATTATGTCATAAACATACATTAATGCATTTAAAACATTCAATCAAACAGTTTTAATAATACCCTAGATTTGCATGCAGTCAGGTTATGTCGTTTGAATTTTTGGACCTTACAATACCTCCCCCCCCCCCCCCCCCCCCCAACTAGAATTTCATCCTCGAAATTCAAAACTTACCGAAAAGCTTTGGGTAGCGACTCCCCATCTCCGTTTTGGTTTCCCAAGTAGCCTCCTCCTCAGAATGGTTTTGCCACTTGACTTTGACCATTTGAATCACTTTTTCCGGAGTCTCCTTTCCCGTCTATCCAGAATATGGGTAGGTCTTTCCTCGAAAATCAGGCTACTGCAGAGGCTCATAAGTCAGCACATGTGAAGGATTCGACATGTACTTTCGCAGTATCAAGATGTGGAACACAATATGAACTCTAGTCAGATTCGGCGGCAATGCAACTCTGTAGGCTAGTGTCCCAACTCTCTAGAGAATCTCAAATGGTCCTATGAATCTAGGACTGAGTTTGCCTTTCTTGCCAAATCTCATTACACCCTTCATAGGTGCAACTTTCACAAACACGTGGTCATCCACTGAAAACTCTAGATCTCTGCGTCGCTTATCTGCATAACTCTTCTGTCGGCTCTGAGCAGTCTTCACCCTATCTCGGATTTTGACTACTAGCTCAGAAATCTGCCTCACGATGTCTGGACCAAACTCTGCCCTTTCACCTACCTCATCCCAATAGATCGGTGATCTACACCATCTCCCATAAAATGCCTCGTAAGGAGCCATACCAATAGATGCTTGATAGCTGTTGTTGTATGTGAAATCCACAAGAGGTAACTTTGGCTCCCAGATGCCCTGGAAGTCGATCATGCAAGCCTTGAGTAGATCCTCCAAGATCTGAATCGCTCTCTCAGACTGGCCGTCGGTATGATGATGGAAAGCTGTACTGAATAACAACTTGGTACCCAATGCCTGATGCAGACTCTTCCAAAACGCAGATGTTAACCTCGAGTCTCTGTTGAAACAATAGACATCGGAATTCTATGCAATCTGATTATCTCTCTGATGTACAACTCTGGGTACTGAGTCATGGTGAAATTATTCTTAGTGAGCCGATAGACTATCACCCAGATGGAATTATATCCTCCAACTGTCCTGATTAACCTGTCACAAAATCCATAGTGATATTCTCCCATTTCCACTCAGGAATAGGGAGTGGTCTAAGCTTTCTTTTAGGTTTCTAATGCTCTGCCTTAACCTACTGACATGTCAAGCACTCAGACACAAAATGCAAAATATCTCGCTTCATGCCCTGCCACCAATACAAGGATTGCAGATCCTTATACATCTTCATACTCTCAGGGTGAATGGAGTACGGAGTGTTGTGCGCTTTCTTCTTAATGTCTTCTCTCAGTGAATCACCACTAGGAATCCACAGTCGACCGTCGTATCGGAAAATGCCATCCTCAACAGAATACAACCTCAAACCCTTAGACTCATCCCTCAATCTCCACTTTTGCACCTGCTCATCAGAAGACTGACCTGCTCGAATCCTATCTCTCAGTGTCGACTGAACCGTCACGGTAGAAATATTAGGAGCATCGCCCCTAGCATACACTGCAAGCTCGAATATCTGAATCTCTGTCTGCAAGGGTCTCTAAGTTGACAACTGATCAATCACTGCATTCTTCCTGCTCAAAGCATCTACGACCAAATTAGCATTTTCCGGGTGGTAGTTAATGTCACAATCATAGTTCTTCACCAGCTCCAACTATCTCTGTTGTCTCATATTAAACTCTTTCTGGGTGAAGAAGTACTTCAAACTCTTGTGATATGTGAAAATCTTGCACTTCTCATCACACAGATAGTGTCTCCAAATCTTCAGAGCGAATACTACAGCTGCTTGCTCGAGGTCATGAGTCGGATAATTCTTCTCATGCACCTTCAGCTGTCTGGACACACAGGCTATTACTCTATCATGATGCATCAAAACTACACCAAAACCAAGCTTCAAAGCATCCGTGTATGGCACATACTCTCCTCCCTGATGGCATCTCTAGAACTGGCGCTAAAACCAATGCTTTCTTCAGCTTCTCAAAGCTCTCCTGGAACTCTGATCCCCAAATGAATTTGGCATTTTCTTTGTCAAGACGGTCATGGGTACCGTAATAGAAGAAAATACTTGAATAATCTTCCTGTAGTACTCAGCTAGACCAAAGAAACTGCGGATCTCTGTTACACTCTTAAACATTGGCCAATATTTGACTGCCTCGACCTTGCTGGGATCAACCTCAACTCCATCCCTGGAAATAATGTCGCCTAAGAACGCCACTATGTTGAGCCAGAACTCACACTTGCTGAACTTCACATATAAATGTATGTCTTTCAATGTCTGCAGTGTCGTTCTCAAGTGCTGACAGAGCTCCTATCTGCTCTTTGAGTATATCAGTTAGTCATCTATAAAGACTACGATGAACTGATCCAAATACAGCAGAAATACGGGATTCATGAGATCCACGAAGATCGCTGGCGCGTTAGTCAATCCGAAGTGCATCACCATAAACTCGTAGTGCTCATAACATGTCCTGAAAGCCTTCTTCTGAACATCTGCATCTCTCACCTTCAGCTGATGATATCCTAAACGAGGATCTATCTTCGAGAACATTGATGCTCCCTACAGCTTATCAGATAAGTCCTCGATTCTAGGCAGATGATACTTATTCTTGACGGTGACTTTATTAAGCTCTCTATAATCGATGCAGAGTCGCATAATGTCATCCTTCTTCTTCACAAACAACACAGGTGCACCCCACGGAGAAAAACTCGGGCGAATAAAACCCTTGTCCAACAAATCTTGAATATGATCTTTCTGCTCTTTCATCTCTGCAGGTGATAGACGATATGATGCCTTAGAAATCGGTACGGTACCCGACATCACCTCGATACACCTCTCGATCTGGTGGAATTCCAGAAACGTCCTCAGGAAAGACGTTAGGAAATCTCTGAAGATTTCAACTGAAACGACCTCGACCTTTTTATTTATTTATTACTACTAATACTCTCGAAAATTGCTAAACATAATAACTTAACATAATATAAATCCTAATAAATTAACAACTAAAATTTTAAGAGCGTAAAATAAATCTCTAAATCGTCAATTAGCCAAACATCCTACATCGACCAATAAAAATATCAACTAACATTAACATAAAGCATAAAAATATCTCTAAAAAGATCATTAACATAAATCTTTCTATCCATAGCGAAATAAAAAGCCCTCGGGTGTGTACTGCAGCACTTGATCCACTCAAGCGTCAGCGGCTCCTTAAATCATCAAATCTTGCATCATACAAATCTAATGAGTCTAAAGATTCAGCATGTTCTAAACATGAATAGAAAATAATACATATACAAGCATCTAAAATTCATATTTTTATTTAAAATAGCTTTTAAGCATAAATAAATCATTTAAAATAGCTTTTAATCATAAATAAATCTTATATCATAAAATCATTTTAATCGTAAAGCTTTCAATCATTTATCATTTTGGGTAAAGTTTGATCCTCGAAAGTGACTAGCCATTATCTTTTGGTCGACTTATCAGTCTTTAGCTCCACATGCTCCATGGGGGCGAGCACTAGGCTCCGCCGTGGAAATACGATCGTCAGGGTCAACTGGTGCCTTTTTCCGTAAACAGGGTCCCTCTGGAACCTTGTCCCTCACGACATCCTCACAAAATTGTAAGTCCATCATTACTTCTTAAAACAGACCCCCCACATATCATATATCATATATCATTTGTCACAGTCAATTCACATCCCTCAAAATATTTTTTTTTCTTTTAAAAGTATAAAATATCATAGTTTTCCAAACATAGTATTTTACTAGTAAAAATTGCACAACTTTACCATAAATAATAAAATATCATATTTTCATCAAAATCATCATTTTAAATCATTTAACATGCATTATGATCCTACAAGACGCTGCCAAGGTTTTATGTATTACTCAAGTGTAAAATAACCATTTTGCCTCTAGACGTAAAATTCTCGATTTTTAATATATTTTTTTACATTTAATGACACGGGCTTATCCCAAATAATTATTTAAGTTTCAATCTAATTTTTCATAATTTTATTCCGCTTTATTCGAGGATTTTCAATTAATTCTTTAATTAACGATTCGTTAGACGTTTAAATCCCGAATAAATTCAAAACTTAATATTTTCTTCCCATATTTTAAACATAGACTTTTTATTACCTTAACTACCCTTGTGAGCCATCAACCACCCCTATCGACCCATGGTTCTAATTTTTATTCTTAAATTCTAAATACTGACCCTTAGCTAACACACCGAGCCATCTCCCTATTTACTCGAGCCACGCCCAAGCCACCTCAAGCCAAACCCGAGCTAACCCATCTAGGAACCCTACTGACCAACCCTGACCCTTAGAACCTGAACCTAGCTCGTGCACAAGCCCAGAATTCAGAACAAGTTGCGCGATTTGCTTCCTAGTCTCCCTAGGATTCTATTCAAACTAGGACCCTTCCACTCCAGTAAACACCGATCAAACCCCCTCCTAACAATCCAGGGACAAGACTTAGAACCATCTTGTCCCAGCCCCGAGCCCCTAATCCATGCTGCAAGCCCTGCCATCAGAACAAGGACCACGTGCACCTCCTACGGCTGTTGCTGCCATCTTTGCGTGGAGGTTTTGACCCAGACCACTATCGAGCCCAACCCTTCCTAACACTCATTGGACCATCCTAAGGCACCGTCTTGACCACCTAGACTAGCCCCATACCGAGCCATGAGCCCCATTGCCTGAATCTTCCTTGAATGCGCATGGGAAAGAGTCCCAACTCCCGTGGACTCTTCCCTAGCGTTTCCCTCGAGTCCTAGCCATGCTAGGACTCTTACTAGGACCTTAACACGACCAGAACGAACCCTCCTCAAGACCTGGTCGAGACCCAACACCCCATGCATCCTAGCCGAGCCTTCAATCACACTAGTGCACAAGTTAAAATTCTCAAAACCCTAGGACTCACCTCCTTAGCCTTCCCCTCGATTTCCAGCATGTATTTCCTTAAAATTTTTTAATGTTTTATTAAAAAATCATCTCTAGTTGGAAGCGTGTATGTTGGATTCATAACGTTATAAGCGTAAAACCATCGTATTTTTTAAAATATTCGTTCTATCGTAAAATAATCGAGCACATATATTTTTCCTGCATAAAAAATTAAAACATGCATAATATGATTTGAATGATGTGTAAAAAATTTTATAAAACACGCATTTGAGTTTAAACGTTCGAATATTCAATCGTTGGCGTGGGTGCGAAGATGGACGACGAAGAACCCTAGCTTTTCTTCTTTCACATATTTCGAAATTTTGTGTGAGTGTGTATTTTCGGCTGATTGATGGTAAATTATGGGGTGAAAAACCCTTGGTTTAGTTATTTATATTTTAGTTAAACCCTTGGTTTAGTTATTTATATTTTAGTTAGCATGTAAATCGGCTTTGGTTTTGGGCCTCCAAGTATAGGAGCAACTGGGCCCACTCAAAAGTTAAATTGGGCCCAATAACTCTTATTTCATTAAAACATAAAAGTTTATAAAAATTAATTTTAATAAATAATGCATTTGATATTTTATAAGTATTTTTTTTGCCCAAAACCAGCTTCCCGAGTAAAATCGAGCTCTTCTCGTAAAATAATTCGAACTCCAACATTTTTAAGAAAATTCAATCATTTTTAATCATATTAAGAAGCCTTAAAAATATTTAGTAAAAAATATTTATTCTAGTATTGGTCGTCATCGGTCTCCTTTCCCCTGCCTATTATCGAATATTCGCGTAAAATCCTTTAATTTCATCATGTCATATAATCATTTAATCATGCAATCATACCTTTAATCATATAATAAATATCATGCAAGCATTTAAAATTAATTAAATAAAACAATTAAACAATTCAAGTAATTTGCATGCATGTGGTTTACGTAGGTTTGGTTTTTCAGACGTTACATCAACATGCTCTAGTCTCTGATCGAATACCTCAGGTACTGACACAATGCTCGCCAGAAATTCTTGGCAGCTCTCTTCAAAAGTTTCCTTGCACAGATATAGGAGATAATGTGTGGCATCTAATTGTTCCTTACTGCCTCAAAAACAGAAGACTTCCCGCTGGGTGGTCGAACAGGCACTGACCTCTGCCAAAAATCTATCGATGCTCCATTCGAAGCTAGTCAATCCATGCCCAGAATGATATCGAACTCGGGCATCGGTAGCACAATCAAATATGCCTGCACAACATTCTTTTGTAATCAAAACTCCAAACTCTTCACTATCTTCGAGGTAAACCCCTGATCACCAGAATGAATGGATACTCTAAATCCCAAATCCATGTCCTCTAGTATAATTCTCAGTCGCTTTACAAGTGTCTCCGATATAAATGAATGTGTAGCTCCTGAATCTAGCAATGCATAGGCAGCTACACCTGAAATAAATATCCTTCCTACGACAGAAAAACCATCAAAACCGTTCAAGCCTAATAAATTCAAAAACTTCTAACAATAATAGCCCATAATTCTCAAAAAACCATCAAAACCGTTCAAGCCTAAATTTTTGAAAATTCACTATCACCCTTTAAATCCATCTAATTAGAGCATGCAACCTAATTTTCTTCTAAGTTCTTGATTCCCAAAAACAACTCTATTGATCAATTTAAATTTCATGCAATTCAAGCCATGTAAAAATGTTAAGCAAATAGGTTACCAGTGATCAATGTTGTGTCTGACTCTGCTTCTACTTCCTCGGCATGCATCACATATGTAAAGCCCAAAATCAGTACACGTAAAATCTGTGCATTTATTTAATTGTTAAATCAAATATTTAAATTTAAAATGATTTCTCCTAATTAAAACACACGCGCACACGTTTCACACACTCACTCACACTTACACGTTTTTACACACACCAAAACACACAACACACACCTACACATTTTATTTTCAGATTTTTGAGAGACAAAAACCTAGGGTTCTTGAGAGAAAAAGAGCCGCCCCTTCTCTTCATCTTCTCTAGCAATTTTCGTGAGTTTTCTTCCAGGGAAAACGAGCCACTAATCGTTCTGAATCAAGCCTCGCACCGTCTCCGCTTCGGTATCGTCGTATCGTGAGTTTTAAATATCAAAAGGCACGTATATACTATTTTTCTTGTGTCGATCATGTCATAGTATGTGTTGCGTTGTTTTATGCGTAAAAATCCATGTATGATGTGCAAGGTTTGGGCAGAAACATGTTGAATCGATTTTGAAACGTTTTTAGATCTACAATTTTGAAATTTACTGTTCTTTTGAAAACTGCGATTTTTCGGTCGTGATTTTGAGAAAACTTTCAACATAAAAATTGTATAATTTTTTGATACCTTCGATTTGATATAAAATTCGTAATATTTGGATAAATATTGAGTGAGTTATGATCATTTTAGTGAGACTGCTCAAACTGCATTTTCTGAAAAATTATGTTATTGATGTGTTCTTGAGATTTTCTTGTTACAGGCTTGTTGGGCATCGATGGGTGATCATTGCTGCGTTTAGGTATATCGAGAATGATGTTGGGATGTATGTTAGTATTTCATTTCGTGTCATTAGGCACTTGGTTTAGTTATAAATCGTAGGAATTGATTTTGGTGTCAAATTTCGTGTTCATAAGTTGTATTGCGTTGTAAGTTGGATGTCGTTGTTTTGGAGCGTTTGTTGGAGTTTGAATGAGTGTTCTAGCGCTCTATGACGGATCTTTAGGTCTCGATTTATGGTCGGGATGATAGAGTTAGGAGGAATAAGCCTTGAATACATGATTTCCCGTTGGTTTACTTTCACCGAGCCTACACGGACCCTTCGACGGACCCTGGCACGGTGTCCGTGCCCTTGTTTCTTCCGAAGTGTCTTTTTACAAAGTCTACACGGACCCCTACACGGACCTAGGCACGGGGTCCAGGTCGTCACTTCTTTTCGAGTATGCTTTTACAGCACCTACAAGGACCCGGACCCGGAGAGGTGCACGGGGTCCGTGTACTCTAGTCTTTGGGAAATATTTTAGGGATCGAATTGGGACTATATGTCATGTTTTAGTACGACTAATTAAACGAGGTCAAGCCCCGAGTAATCTAGAATGTCATAAGCCATTTACTTGATTCAGTGGTGAGTACGAATACATACGTCTAAGTTATGCAATTTAAGCGTTGAATTCACGTTAGTATGTGCAGCAGTGGCCCCAAGCGAGATCCAACGAATCCCTCAACGCCAAGTAAGTATGTTTGACGCGCAAAGAAAATATTTCAATTTTTTGAGGTATGCTAAATGTCTTGTGACCAATTTATGTATAGGATTGGAAAGCGGTAAAGCATGACCAGGGACCAATCCACCCCATTAAATCATGAACGGGTTTAGATCAGGATTGGAAAGCGTTAAAGCATGAATGGGGACCAATCCACCCGTTAAAGCATGAACGGGGATCTCATATATGTGGCAGTGGATTCGTCCCTGTCAGCCCAGTACTGTGGTTTAGTCTGATCAGGCGATTTATGTTATGGGTCACTCGCTTTGAAACATGCCTCTACGCAAAATGATGAAGTTTATGTATGTTCATGTACGTACAAGTACGCAAGCACGTTTAAGAAAAGTTTATGTTAATGGCACGTCTATGTATGTACGTATGCAAGTTCAAGTTTTAGTGCAAGTTCAAGTTCATGTACGTACGCTTTATTTTAAAGTTGCATGTGGTTTTATTACGTATTACTCGTTACTTCCAGTTTATATGTGTTGAGTCTTTAGACTCACTAGACTTGATCGATGCAGGTGAGGATGACTTGGAGGACACTAGGGGTGGCGACCAAGGAGCTGGCTTGGACTGAGCGGGAGGCTAAACCCGAGGACAGCCATGTTTTAAGCTTTTTGAAATGATCAAAATACTCTGATTTTTGTTACTGGTTATGAGATTTTAATCAGATGCTTTAGGTGAACTTTATTTTTGGATCTTTTGTTGCAAACACTTTTGGAGACGTACAGTTTATTTTAAATCGAAGTTGAGAGTTATATTATAATCAAGAAAATTTTTATTTTTCCGCAAATTTTAAGTAGTAAAAAGTACGGTACGTTACAGTTTGTATCAGAGCGGTGTTCTTGTTAAGGGTTATGCCTACTGCCTGTCGCAAGAAGCTCACGAAGTCACACCTCAAGTCTGTAAGTTTTAAGTTTTTGAATTTTTTTCCATGTACTAAGCATAAAGTCATGATTTCAGCATGTCTATGTTTTAAGTTCGATTTACGTGCATCTTATTCTATTGGTATCATGTTCATGCATATGGGGTTTACGTGTTGGGTAATTGTTGAAACGGTATGCCTCCTAGACGCATTATTAATTTGGAAGCTAGGGATGAAGACAGAGAGGCCCGAGAGGAGGGGAGAGACGCTCCTCCTCCTCCACCGCCAGATATGCAGGCACAGATGCTTGCAGGTATGACGCAGTTCTTCGCACAGTTTGCGGGGAACCAGGCTGCGGCAAATACAGAAGCGAGGCCTAGACCAGAAGCAGTATACGAGAGGTTCAGACGGATGAGCTCAAAGGAGTTCTCGGGGACCACTGACCCGATGTTAGCCGAGGGATGGATTAAATCCATCGAGGTGATTTTTGCCTTTATGGAGTTGCAAGATGCAGATAGGGTTAGGTGTGCCACATTTCTACTGACCGGGACGCCAGACTGTGGTGGGAAAGCGCGTCCGTAGCAGCGAATTTGCAGACCCTTTCTTGGGATGACATTAAGGAGATATTGTACTCCAAGTTCTTCACCGAAGAAGTACGACCAGACTGACCAGAGAATTTATGACCCTGTAACAGGAAGATAGTAATGTTTCAGAGTTTGTCCGGAAGTTTGAAGGGGGGTGTCACTTTGTGCCTCTGATAGCTAATGATGCCCAGAGTAAGTTTGAGGCATTTTATGGAAGGGTTGTGGCCGGTCCTGTGCCGTGACGTCCGAGTTGCCGGTCCTACTACCTACACAGTTGCCGTGTCAAGAGCTTTAGCGGCAGAGCAGGATCAGAGTGATATTGAGGTTGACCGACAGAGCAAGAGGCCCTATCAGGCTCCACATCAGCAGCAGCAGCAGCGACCTCAGTTTAAGAGTCCGTTCCAAGGGCAAGCAGGGAAGTAGCCTTATCAAGGACCGCCTAAGGGCAAGGGTCCTATGTTACAGCAGAAGGCGCCCTAGAGGCTGGGAGAGTACCCGGTATGCCCGAAGTACAATCGCCAGCACCCGGGATAGTGTTTGTACGGGTCAAGTAAATGTTTCAAATGTGGAGTCAGTGACCACATGCTAAAGGAGTGCCCACAGTGGAGGCAGCCGACCCAGGGAAGAGTGTTCGCCATGCATGCTGAAGAGGCGAACCCAGACACGACATTACTGACCGGTAAACTTTTCTACCTAAGCTCAGTATGATTTCGCCTCGCATGTTGAAATTTTATTTGGGATTATTAAGGTGCTAGTATTATTTTTGAGTCACTTGGGATATTAATTTCTACGATGCTTGAGGTTAATGTAGAATTTTGGGGATATAAGTTTTGTGTTGTGCTAAGGTACCTCAGGAAATATTTTCATAAAGAGAGTATCCACAAAGGCCCTGATAGACTCAGGAGCCACTCACTCCTTTATCTCATAATCGTTCGCTAGTCATCTAGACGTCAAGTCTATTGGACTCGACGTGAATTATTCAGTAACAGTCCCATTAGGGGAAGAGTTGTCAGCTACTAGTGTGGTCAGAGACATTGATCTTGAACTGCAGGGCCACTTGATATACGCCGATCTGATTTTGTTGCCGATGCCAGAGTTCGATATCATTTTTGGAATGGACTGGCTGACGAAGAACAGAGTTCTTATCGATTTCCAGAAAAGGTCAGTGTTAGTAAGGCCTTTGGGTATGGAGCAGTTTCTCTTTGAGCCAGTTAGATGGAGGAGTTTACCTCACATGATCTCTTGCATGCAGGCGCGGAGAATCATTCACAAGGGGTGTCAGGCTTTCTTGGCCAGTGTTGTTTCTGCACCTGACGTACCCACTTCGTGAAGAAGAAAGACGGGAGCATGAGGCTGTGTATCGATTACCGAGAACTGAACAAGGTAACGATCAAGAACAAATACCCACTTCCAAGGATCGAGAACTTGTTCGATCAGTTGCAGGGAGCCACAGTGTTCTCTAAGATAGATCTTCGATCGGGGTATCATCAGCTGAAGGTGAAAGATGCAGATGTTCATAAGACAGCCTTCAGAACCAGATATGGGCATTACGAGTTCTTAGTGATGCCGTTTGGACTGACGAACGCTCCAGCAATTTTTAAGGACTTGATGAATCGAGTATTTCAGCCCTACCTAGTTCAATTCGGCATAGTATTCATTGACGATATTCTTATCTGCTCGAAGAGCCATGAGGAGCACAACCAGCATTTGAGGACGGTTTTGCAGACCCTGCAGAGTTATTTGCGAAGTTCAGTAAGTGTGAATTCTGGTTGGAGAAGGTAGCGTTTTTCGGTCACAGTGTCTAGCAGTGGAATTGAGGTGGACCCAGCTAAAGTGGCAGCTGTTAAGGAATGGGTTGAGCCAAAGAATGCATCAGAGATCTGCAGCTTTCTGGGTTTAGCCGGTTACTACCGTAAGTTTATTCAGGGGTTTTCGTCGATAGCAGTGCCGCTCACTTCACTGACAAAGAAGAATGTTAACTTCAAGTGGAGTGACGAGTGTCAGAAGAGCTTCGATACTTTGAAGCAAGCTCTTATTTCAGCACCAGTGTTAGCCATGCCATCCGGGCAAGGAGATTTTGTGTTATACACCGATGCATCTAAGCTCGGGTTAGGCGCAGTGTTGATGCATCCTCGAGTTCCACTACTGCCGACCCAAGCTAGCTCACTGGTCCCCGCCCTCGGCCTCGACATCATCAGTACCTACAACAATCAAGTCTAGTGAGCCTAAAGACTCAGCATGCATATATCGTAAGTAACGAGTAAATAATATAGTAAAATTTGCATGGGATAAAATATCATGTCATGAGGCATAATGTGAAAATAACTTGTCATGAGCAATTATAATATGTGCATAACTGAACTGAAAATCATAGTGAAAATGTTTGTTCCTTGGAGCCCTGTACTGAAATAACATGTAATAATTTTCTGTTGAGATTATGGTCTACGCAAGTGGCCCCTGCACTGAACTAAACTGACCGGTAACTGGCGACCGGGTTTAGTAATGAACGTCTGATCAGACTAATGCCACAGTATACTGGGTGGTACATAACTGAACTGAACTGACCGGTAACTGGAGACCGGATAATACAATGCTCCCATGATAGTGAAATGGCCACAAGCAATATCGCATAAATCTCAAAAATGAATATTTTATATTTTTATGCATGTAATATAATTAAATGGAATAATGAAATATCCTGTATTATTTAACCACATGGATTGGATCGTTCCCAGGCTCGCTGCGACCTAAATTTAACATGAAAAATATGCAAATGATTTTCTTGACCAAACTTTGTAATTGAATCCAAAAACGAGACAATTACGCCCAACGACTCCGTATTTAATCATGACTCCGTGCCAACCCGAACCAACATCGAAGCATCATTTATTCATGATTAAAATACACTTAAAATGATGAAATAAGGCTCCTAAAATGATGCAAGTCGAAATTTTGGTGAATGGAGGCCAAAACATGAAACGCTCTTTCGAGAGTCAATTTGGCACATCGCACCGTAATTTCTCGTACGACTTAAAAAATGATCCGAATCAAGAACGGCCAAAAACATGACCTTTCTAACTCAATGAGGCACTGTCCGGTCCAATGCCATAGGCTAAAAGCCAACCAAGAACTCGAATAAGCCACTGAACCGCAGCAGCAAGTTGCTGTCCACAAAATACAGCAGCTGTGCTTTGGTTTCCTTGCGTCGTTTGCAAGGCTAATGGCCATTGGGGCTTGAACCACCGACCAGAAACTCTTACCAACATCCTAGGGTATGGTTTGAACCATTGCTAAGGGCTAAAGAGCCAACCAAGATCCACACCAACACCCACAACCGAGAGGACACATGCAGAATTTAAAAAAAGGGTCGAAGGGGCTATTCTTGTGTTTTGATTTAAAAACCGATGCAACCATTGACCACGCCTCAAAAGGGCGACTTGGTCACGTATTAGACATGCTAGGGAAGTGTTCTAACCATGGCTATATGCCCCTAGGGCAGCCATGATCAGAAACTTCCTCTATGGATAGCAACTCAAAAAAATCGAGAACACAATGACACTTAATGGGGTGTTGTTGTCATCTCTTGATTTTGGCTAGCATGGGACTCAAAACAATGGAAAAATGTGTTCCGAACATGTCCTAGTACATGCCTAGGAGCAGCCTTGGGAGCCTGGAATCGAACCAATACCTGAAACAATCAAAACAATGCAACCCGTGAAGCACAAGAGGAACCGAAAAATTCTGCATCTTTTATTTTCGAAATGTTCTTGATATATTTCGGTTTTTGCTATCAAACCATGATAATGTAATGTTTAAAAATCATAATATGACTTGATTGAAGAGCAAAGAAGAACATATGCATGCCTGGTTTCGTTTTGAAAAGAAAAAGAACGAAACGCAACGACGCGGCGCGGAGGAGACGGAGTGCTTTGCTACCTTCTTTTCTTCTACTCGATTTTTCTCTTGTTTTTTTCTAAGGCTTGCTCACGATTTTTCTCTCAATTTCTCTCTGAATTTTGAAGTAATGGAGAGAGAAGGAATGGTTAGGAGAGTGAGGGGAGATCCAATAATAAAGGAACTCAAATGGTATGACCAAGTCTCCTCTCTTTTGAATTTTGAATTGGTTGATATCAAATGATTTTTTGGAAGGATAAATGAATGGGGTGTGGCCGATTTCTCATGCTAATCTAGACTAGGATAATGTTATAATATTAATTAATTAAGGGTGAAAAGATTACCATGCTAAGGAGTGACAAGGAAAGGGTCAAAGGGTGAGTTGGCATAGAATTGTTGTCTCACTAAGGGGTGGTCGAAATTTATTCAATAAATGGAAGGGAAATATTGTTTGGTTAGTAAATTCTTGAACCTTAAAAGCCTTACCTATCCTTTAAATAATTTAGGGAATTAACACCAAAAAATATGGGACCTTAGTGAACTTATTTCCCACTCACCTCAAGTTACTAAAATAATTCCTTAAACCTCCTTTTTAACTTAAATCAACTTACTAGCTAGCTAAAATAAACTCTGGGAATGATTTCTAAATCTTAAATTCTATCTCAAAACTCCAACTCCAGTCCGACCTCACTGAATTAACTGAAAAGATAAAAATTTAAACTAGTGCATAAAATAATTAACTTTAAAGAAAAGCATTTAAATACTCATGCAATAAAATCATTTTAATTTAAAATACTAGAATTATGCATGGCTTATACGTAGTCTAATTTACGGGTTCTACAACTGTAATGCCCTAGATTGTATGTGGATAAAATGAAAAGATGAAGTGTTGCTTGAAGAAAGAAACCGCACCCGCGCCTAGAGAAGCACCGCACCCGCGGTGGATAGGCAGAAAGTTGGCCATTTTACAGTAGGGTCACCGCACCCGCGGTCCAGAAAGAGTGCACCCGCGGTTGATGGACAGAGAGTGGGAAAGTATTTACAGAAATGACACCGCACCCGCGGTGCAGAACTGACCGCACCCGCGGTCGACGTTTATGCAAATATGGATGGACCGCCGAAGCTTGAGCGCAGCCGCGGTTCATAAACTACCGCACCCGCGGTCATACGTGTTACTTGAAAAATATGACACTTGCCCCTCAACATGCAAGATATATATATTATGTGTCTTCATTTCCTCTCCTGGACAGCTGAGAATCGAGAGGGAGAAGGGATCAAGGAAAATGAAAGTTCTTTCACTTTTGAAGCTAGCTTGTACAAGATTTTTACATCCAAACTTTAATCCGATTTTGGTTTTGAGTTCCTCTCATCACTAGCTACAAGAAGATGTAATTTTCATTCAATTCCAGCACATTTTGATATATATGTGTTAGGAGAAGGATGAATTGAGTTCTATAATATGTTCTTGAGATTATTGATATCGTAGAAACGCAACCGGATCGAAGAACGGACGTTGTATGCTATAGTTATTATTTTCCAGCATGTTTAGAATTAAATATGCATATTTTGAGTACTATCATGTGCTTATGATGATGATTATGAGTTGAGAATTATGAGTTGGTGATATATGTTGAGAGATGGATTGACCGGTATCGAGAAATTACGTCGTTATGCCGTCAAATTGTACCAAGGTCAAGTATTGAATTGGATATGTGTTGATTGAGATTAGAGATTGATAGACTATGTATCAACATTTCCATTTCAGATTTGGTATTGACAGATTCGTCTTCGAGACTTTGACTACGACACAGATTGTGCGACGAAAGGTATAATTCATGTTTTGTTTGGGGAAGACACAACTCAAATGAGATTCAATTTGAGTTTCCCAACCAAATCACATACTAGAATTGTTGTTTATCTTTTGATATGAATTTGATTTGTTTATAGATTTATATTCAAATCTCTTGATAGGATGCTGTCTTGTTTATAGATTTATATTCAAGCCTTTGAGATAGGAGTGTCATTGGCAGACTTGACAAACTAGATGTTCGGTGGTATCGACGCTTCGGATCATATTCACTCCGATTGTAGACATTTGATACAGACATGACCGAAGTCTAGGAATAAGACGTACAGTTACCCCGATTGGGAGGGTAGGTGACAGACAGTGACGTCTTATTCACACCGGGATCCCTAGAGTAAAGTCGAGTCGAGTCAAGACATGATTTGATTTGAATTGCATGTTTATATAGATTGGTTTCATAGACTATGGAGACCATTATTATTTCTTTGATTCATGATTTATGATTATGTATCAACATGTATACATGTTTTATACTGAGATTTGTTCTCACCGGAGTTTCCGGCTGTTGTTATGTCTGTATGTGTGCATAACAACAGGTGGGGCAGGATCAGGGTCGCGACAGAGATGAGAGATGGATATAGCGTGGTGATCACGGGCGTAGCAGATGAACTAGTAGTTGTACTTTTGATATGGACTGTATTTAATCACTGGTTTGTAGAATATGAATAAAACGAGGCATGTATATTATGTTTGTTGTAATGAAATGAATATAGAATTATCTCGTGCTTGAGTTGTAAACATTTGATTTAATGTTAACAGCAAAATTTTGACCCTTAATTTTGAACAAGGATCCGATTAATCCCGAAAAGAATTGAGTTAGAGCCCGGGTCCCCACAACAGGTGGTATCAGAGCAGTAGGTTCTGTAGACTGAGATAGAATAGAATAAGCGGGGTAGATCGAGTCTTCTTCCTTGCTTTTGATGTGCTAGCATGATTTAATGCTTTCCGTATTATATGTTGTATTGTATCTGAGTTGATTTACAGCATATACTTGTAAAGACTGAATCAGAACCGATTCTGGATCAGAGGTATATGATCAGAGGAGGGCTGAGATAGATTGTATAGATTGTATCCTAATCTGTTTGATAATCAGATATGCCGCCTAGAAGAATACCACAACCAGCTGCAGGTCAAGTGCTAGAACAGGGTAGTACGTCAGGTACCCAGATAGACGTAACCGCTACCCTGATGGAGACTCTATTGAAGCGGTTTCAATCATTCTGACCCCCAACTTTGAAAGGCACTGAGAATGCAACGGATTGCGAAAGCTGGTTGGATGATATAGAGATGTTATTTGAATCACTTGCCTATACAGATGAACGTAGGGTGAAGCTGATTGGGCATCAATTGCAAGAAGTGGCCAAGAGTTGGTGGCTAACGGCGAAACGAGCCTTAGAACATCGAGGTATTGATATTACTTGGAAAGTCTTTAAAGATGAATTTTATCAACGTTTCTTTCCAGTGTCGTATCGAAAAGACAAAGGGGCAGAGTTCGCCAACTTGAGACAGGGGCAATGGAACATAGAGGAGTATGTTTCCAAATTCTCGTCCTTGCTTCGATTTGCACCTCATGTAGCAGGGAATGATGAGGCAGTTGCCGATCAATTCATAAATGGTTTGAATCCGGATATCTTCACTTTAGTGAACACGGGGCGACCCAACACTTTTTTTGAGGTGCTGAATCGAGCGAAGGGAGCAGAGGGTGGCTTGATTAGGCAGCGAGGAGCTTCCTATAGTGTTCAGGGTCAGAGACCGCCACCGTTCGCCACACAGTTTCCACCACCTCCTCCTCGATTTGATAGTGGAATCAGTAGTAGTGGGAAGAAAGATTCTTTGAAAGCTAAGGGTAAGCAGTTCAAGAGAGCAGGGAGCAGTTCATCGAGCTCCAGTGGGTCAAGACAGAGAGGTCCTGGCCAGAGTACAGATGTGACAGGTGTATATTGTACTACTTGTGGAGGCCGACATGTCACAGAGCACTGTCAGGGAGTGATGGGCAGATGTAACATATGTAAGCAACAGGGACATTTCGCCAGAGTCTGTCCCCAGAGAGGTGCACAGAGATTTCAGAGTGCAGGGGCATCTGGTTCAGTATCTTAGCCGGAGCGGCAAGCATCATCTGTTCATTCCTTCCAGCCGCCACCTGCACCGTCCCAGTCCAGAGCCAGAGGTAGCCAGACAGTGAGCCAACCTCCCAGACAGTAGGCTCGAGTGTTCGTACTGACCGAGGAGCAAGCCCAAGATGCACCAGACGATGTGATTGCAGGTAACTGTTTTCTTTGCAGTTATCCTGCATATGTATTGATAGATACAGGTGCATCACATACATTCATATCAGAACGTTTTGCATTGACACATGCATTTCCTGTAGAGTCATTGTCTACTGTAGTGTCTATTTCTTCTCCGTTGGGAAGTGGTCTGATATCTGTGACTTCAATTAGACATTGCTTACTACAGTTTGAAGGGCATGAGATCGATTTAGAATGTGTTGTACTTGGTTTATCTGATTTTGATTGTATTGTCGGGATTGACATGTTGACTAAGTACAGAGCCACCGTAGACTGTTTTCACAAGATTGTCAGATTCAGACCTGAAATGACAGAGGAGTGGAAATTCTACGGTAAGGGTTCCAGATCTCGGATTCCCTAAGTATCTGCTCTGACTATGAGTAGATTGTTGCAACAAGGAGCAGAAGGGTTCCTTATTTATTCAGTAGATTTACTGAAATCGAGCCCGGCATTGGCAGATTTGCCAGGAGTTTGCAGATATATTTCCTGACGAGATTCCAGGGTTACCTCCAGCCCGAGAGGTAGATTTTAGCATTGATCTTATTCCAGGTACCGTTCCTATTTCGAGAGCTCCATATAGGATGGCGCCAATAGAATTGAAAGAATTGAAAGCACAATTAGAAGATCTTCTAGCCAAGGGATATATCAGACCTAGTGTATCTCCTTGGGGCGCACCAGTGCTATTTGTGCGAAAGAAAGACGGTTCTATGAGATTGTGTATAGATTACAGGCAATTGAACAAGGCAACGATAAAGAACAAATATTCTTTGCCTCGTATCGACGACTTATTTGATCAGTTGCAGGGATCATCTATCTATTCCAAGATCGATATGATATCTGGATATCACAAGCTGCGAGTACGAGATATTGATATACCAAAGACAGCATTCCGAACCAGGTATGGACATTACGAATTTATTGTCATGCCTTTTGGTTTAACGAATGCTCCAGTGGTGTTTATGGGACTGATGAACCGCGTCTTTCAGAGATATTTAGATGAGTTTGTGATTGTTTTTATCGATGATATTTTGGTGTACTCCAAGAGTATGACTGAACATGCCAATCATTTGAGAATTGTGTTGCAAACATTGAGAAATGAAAGATTGTATGCTAAACTGTCAAAGTGTGAGGTTTGGCTGAGACAGGTTGTCTTTTTGGGTCATATCATATCTGGAGAAGGTATTTCTGTGGATCCAACTAAAGTTGAAACTGTGATCGGTTGGCCAAGACCGACTTCTGTGCCAGAAATACGCAGTTTCATGGGTCTGGCAGGGTACTATCGACGATTTATCAAAGATTTCTCCAGTATTGCGAAGCCGATTACCCAGTTGACACAGAAAAATGCGCCGTTTGTGTGGTCTGAAGATTGTGAATCTAGCTTCCTAGAGTTGAAGAAGAGGCTGACCAGTGCACCTGTCTTGATGATTCCTTCAGGTACTGGCGATTTCGTTGTATATTGTGATGCATCTCACAGAGGGCTGGGATGTGTTCTTATGCAGCGGGGTCATGTGATCACATATGCCTCTAGACAGCTGAAGCCACACGAGATTCGATACCCCATTCATGATCTTGAATTGGCGGCTATCGTATTTGCATTAAATATCTGGCGTCATTATCTTTATGGTGAGAAATTTGAGATTTACTCTGACCATAAAAGCCTGAAGTATATGTTTTCTCAGTCAGTGTTGAACATGAGGCAACGTAGATGGCTTGATCTACTGAAAGATTTTGATTGCGAGATCAAGTACTATCCAGGGAAGTCAAATGCAGCAGCAGATGCCTTGAGTCGAAAGGTTTGTGCCCTATCCTTATCGACGATAGGTGTTTCGAATTTAGTTGAGGATTGTTGTTTGTCTGGTTTAGCATTTGACACAGATAGTAGACCATTAAGACTTGCCACGATTCAAGTTGAGCCATATTTGATTATGAAAATCAAAGAAGCTCAAAGAACAGATCAGAATATACAGCAGTCAATTCAGATGGTCAGATCAGGACATCAGTCTGAATATCAGGTACATGATTTTGTCCTGTATGTGAATAACCGTATTGTAGTGCCAGATGTTTCAGAGTTGAAACAACAAATATTGTCAGCAGCGCACTGTAGTCGGTTCAGCATTCACCGTGGTGGCAGAAAGATGTACCGCGATTTGAAGACACAGTTCTTGTGGAAACAGATGAAATCAGATATTGCCGAATATGTGTCTAAGTGCTTAAACTGCCAACAGGTGAAGGCCGAAAGAAAGAAGCCCGGAGGGTTACTTCAGAGTTTGTCTATTCCTGAATGGAAATGGGATCACATTTCCATGGATTTCGTGACGAAGTTACTTCGATCATCCCGGGGTTGTGATGCGATTTGGGTTGTGATAGACAGATTAACCAAATCAGCGTGTTTTATTCCGTACAGAATGACGTACAGACATGATCAGATGGCTGAGATATATGTCCGAGAGGTAGTCAGATTACATGGTGTGCCGAAGTCTATCGTATCAGATCGTGATCCACGATTCCCTTCACACTTTTGGCACAGTCTGCAGCAGGCTTTAGGTATGACATTGAACCTGAGCACTGCTTATCATCCCCAGACAGATGGACAGTCAGAGCGGACTATCCAGACTTTAGAGGATATGCTGAGAGCTGTAGTGCTAGACTTCGGCATTAGTTGGCAAGATTCACTACCGTTGTGTGAATTCTCGTACAACAACAGCTATCAAACGAGCATAGAAATGGCATCGTTTGAAGCATTGTATGGCAAGAAGTGCAGATCTCCGTTGTATTGGGATGATATATCTGAGGTACCAGAACTTGGTCCTGATATGATTCGAGAGATGACTGAGAAGGTGATGATAATCCAGAAGAGAATGAAAACAGCACAGGATAGGCAAGCCAAATATGCCAATATCAGACGTAGACCGCTTGTATTTGAAAAAGGGGACAGAGTATTCTTGAAGATTTCTCCCTTCAGAGGCATTGTCAGATTTGGCAAGCGTGGGAAATTGTCTCCTAGATACATCGGTCCATACGAGATTCTTGAGAAGATTGGCGATCGAGCATATCGACTGGCTCTTCCTCCAGCTTTATCTATGATACATGACGTTTTTCATGTCTCGATGTTGCGTAGATATATGCCAGATATTTCTCATGTCATTCAGCCTGACGAAGCTGAGCTGGATCAAACGTTGAGTTATATTGAACAACAGATACAGATTCTTGATCGGAAAGAGAAACAACTCAGAACAAAGACTATTCCACTAGTGAAAGTCCAGTGGAATCGTCATGGCACCGAGGAAGCGACTTGGGAGACAGAAGCAGATATGAGACAGAAATATCCCGAGTTATTCTCATGATGTGAGTATTTATTCAGCTTTTGATTTTACTGCTGTTTGTACATACTTTGATTAATTGATTTCACGTTCGAGGACGAACTAATATCTAAGAGGGGGAGAAATGTAATACCCTAGATTGTATGTGGATAAAATTAAAAGATAAAGTGTTGCTTGAAGAAAGAGACCGCACCCGCGCCTAGAGAAGCACCGCACCCGCGGTGGATAGGCAGAAAGTTGGCCATTTTACAGTAGGGTCACCGCACCCGCGGTCCAAGAAAGAGTGCACCCCCCGCGGTTGATGGACAGAGAGTTGGAATGTATTTACAGAAATGACACCGCACCCGCGGTGCAGAACTGACCGCACCCGCGGTCATACGTGTTACTTGAAAAATATGACACTTGCCCCTCAACATGCAAGATATATATATTATGTGTCTTCATTTCCTCTCCTGGACAGCTGAGAATCGAGAGGGAGAAGGAATCAAGGAAAAGGAAAGTTCCTTCACTTTTGAAGCTAGCTTGTACAAGATTTTTACATCCAAACTATAATCCGATTTTGGTTTTGAGTTCCTCTCATCACTAGCTACAAGAAGTAGTAAGTTTCATTCAATTCCAGCACATTTTGATATATATGTGTTAGGAGAAGGATGAATTGAGTTCTATAATATGTTCTTGAGATTATTGATATCGTAGAAACGCAACCGGATCGAAGAACGGACGTTGTATGCTATAGTTATTATTTTCCAGCATGTTTAGAATTAAATATGCAGATTTTGAGTACTATCATGTGCTTATGATGATGATTAAGAGTTGAGAATTATGAGTTGGTGATATATGTTGAGAGATTGATTGACCGGTATCGAGAAATTACGTCGTTATGCCGTCAAATTGTACCGAGGTCAAGCATTGAATTGGATATGTGTTGATTGAGATTAGAGACTGATAGAATATGTATCAACATTTCCATTTCAGATTTGGTATTGACAGATTCGTCTTCGAGACTTTGACTACGACACAGATTGTGCGAAGAAAGGTATAATTCATGTTTTGTTTGGGGAAAACACAACTCAAATGAAATTCAATTTTAGTTTCCCAACCAAATCACATACTAGAATTGTTGTTTATCTTTTGATATGAATTCGATTTGTTTATAGATTTATATTCAAATCTCTTGATAGGATGATGTCTTGTTTATAGATTTATATTCAAGCCTTTGAGATAGGAGAGTCATTGACAGACTTGCCAAACTAGATGTTCGGTGGTATCGACGCTTCGGATCAGATTCACTCCGATTGTAGACATTCGATACAGACATGACCGAAGTCTAGGAATAAGACGTACAGTTACCCCGATTGGGAGGGTAGGTGACAGACAGTGACGTCTTATTCACACCGGGATCCCTACAGTAAAGTCGAGTCGAGTCAAGACATGATTTGATTTGAATTGCATGTTTATATAGATTGGTTTCATAGACTATGGAGCCCATTATTATTGCTTTGATTCATGATTTATGATTATGTATCAGCATGTATACATGTTTTATACTGGGATTTATTCTCACCGGAGTTTTCGGCTGTTGTTATGTCTGTATGTGTGCATAACAACAGGTGGGGAAGGATCAGGGTCGCGACAGAGATGAGAGATGGACATAGCGTGGTGATCACGGGCGTAGCAGATGAACTAGTAGTTGTACTTTTGATATGGACTGTAGTTAATCACTGGTTAGTAGAATATGAATAAAACGAGGCATGTATATTATGTTTCTTGTAATGAAATGAATATAGAATTATCTCGTGCTTGAGTTGTAAACATTTGATTTAATGTTAAAAGCAAAATTTTGACCCGTATTTTTGAACAAGGATCCGATTAATCCCGAAAAGAATTGAGTTAGAGCCCGGGTCCCCACAACAACCCTTCCCCCCTTAAAAGAAATTTCGTCCTCGAAATTAATACTCACCGAATAACTCGGGGTACCGACTCCTCATCTCTGACTCCGACTCCCACGTAGCTTCCTCCTCTGAATGGTTGAGCCATTTGACTTTGACTCGCCTAACCAGCTTGTTCCGAAGCTTCTTCTCCTGTCTGTCTAAGATCTGCACTGGTCTCTCCTCATAAGATAGGTTCGGAGTAAGCTGCAACGGCTCAAAATTCAAGATATGCGAAGGATTTGCCGTGTAATTCCTCAGCATAGAGACGTGGAATACATTGTGTACTCCGGCCAGATTCGGCGGAAGAGCCACACGATAAGCTAGAGTCCCAACTCTGTCGAGGATCTCAAATGGTCCAATGAATCTCGGACTGAGTTTCCCTTTCTTTCCGAACCGCATGACACCCTTCATAGGTGCTACCTTCACAAAGACATGGTCGCCGACGGCAAACTCTAAATCTCTCCTTCGCTGATCTGCATAACTCTTCTGTCGACTCTGAGCAGTCCTCATCCTATCACGGATCTTTACTACTACATCGGCAGCCTGCTGAATAATCTCTGGACCCAACTCTGCTCTATCTCCTACTTCATCCCAATGCACAGGAGATCTACACTTACGGCCACACAATGCTTCATACGGAGCCATACCTATAGACGACTGAAAATTGTTGTTATAGGTGAACTCTACCAATGGTAAGTTCAACTCCCAACTCCCAGAGAAATCAATGACGCAAGCACGAAGAAGATCCTCCAAGATCTGAATACCTCGCTCTGACTGCCCATCTGTCTGCGGATGGAAAGCTGTGCTAAACAGCAACTTCGTACCCATAGTCGAATGCAAACTCTTCCGAAATGAGGAAGTGAATCTAGGATCTCTGTCAGATACGATAGAAACTGGAATACCATGAAGTCGGACTATCTCCCAGATATACAACTCTGCATACTGAATCATGGTGAAAGTCATCTTAATAGGCAAGAAATGCGCTGATTTGGAAAGATGATCAACAATCACCCAGATAGCATTTGATCCTCTGACTGACTTCGGCAATCCGGTCACAAAGTCCATGGTAACATTCTCCCACTTCCACTCGGGAATAGGAAGAGGCTTGAGCAAACCTGCTGGTCTCTGATGCTCCGCCTTCACTAACTGGCAAGTCAGACACTCGGATACAAATCGTCTGATGTCTTTCTTCATCCCTGGCAACCAATACAATAACTGCAGGTCTTTGTACATCTTCGTACTCCCAGGGTGAATAGAGTACGGCGACATGTGGGCCTCTGATAGAATATCTGCTCGAATAGAATCGCTGCTAGGACCCCATATCCTGTCTCGGTATCTCACAATACCGTCGCTGACTGAATACAAGACACTGCACTTGGCCTCATCTCTCTGCTTCCACTTTGTTAACTGCTCATCTGCTGACTAACCACTGCGAATACGGTCAAGGAGAGAGGACTGAATAGTCAAGGTAGAAAGACGAGGAACTCTACCTCGAGGATATGACTCTAGATCAAACCTCTGCATCTCAATCTGAAGAGCTCTCTGAATCGTCAAATGGGCCATCACTGTTACTTTTCTGCTCAAAGCATCTGCAACTACATTAGCTTTACCCGGGTGGTAGCTAATGTCACAGTCATAATCCTTCACAAGCTCCAACCAACGCCTCTGACGCATGTTTAGCTCCTTCTGCGTAAAGAAATACTTGAGGCTCTTGTGGTCGGTAAAGATCAAGCACTTCTCTCCATACAAATAATGCCTCCAAATCTTCAAGGCAAAAACTGCGGCGGCCAACTCTAGATCATGGGTAGGGTAGTTCTTCTCATGAGTTTTCAACTGTCTAGAAGCATATGCTATCACCTTCCCATGTTGCATCAATACTGCGCCCAAACCGAGCTTCGAAGCATCGGTGTACAAAACAAACTCACCGGGCCCTGACGGCATGGCCAAAACTGGCGTTGAGATAAGAGCTTGCTTCAAAGTATCGAAGCTCTTCTGACATTCATCGCTCCACACGAATTTAGCATTCTTCTTGGTCAATGATGTGAGTGGAACGGCAATAGAGGAGAATCCCTTGATGAAATTCCGATAATATCCTGCCAGCCCAAGAAAACTACGGATCTCTGATGCATTCTGCGGCACAACCCAATCTCTGACTGCTGCAAATTTCGATTGGTCTACCTCAATACCACTGCTAGAAACATTGTGGCCTAAGAACGCCACCATCTCTAACCAAAATTCCCACTTACTGAACTTTGCGACTAACTTGTGCTTCTACAAGGTCTGCAGCACTGTGGTCAGATGTCTGCCGTGATCCTCCTGATTCTTCGAGTAGACGAGAATGTCGTCTATGAATACTATCACAAACTGGTCAAGATACAGCTGAAATACGCGATTCATGAGATCCATGAAGATCGCTGGCGCATTCGTCAGACCGAACGGCATCATAAGGAACTCATAGTGGCCATAACGAGTCCTGAAGGCAGTCTTGGAAACATCAGCATCTCTCACCCTCAACTGGTGATAACCGGAACGCAGATCTATCTTGGAGAATATCGAAGCTCCCTGCAACTGGTCAAACAAATCCTCGATCCTCGGAAGTGGTTACTTGTTCTTCACTGTAACCCTGTTCAACTCACGTTAGTCAATACAAAGTCTCATAGAGCCATCCTTCTTCTTCACAAATAAGACTGGCGCGCCCCATGGAGAAAAACTCGGGCGAATGAACTCCTTATCTAGAAGTTCCTGAATATGCTTCTTAAGCTCTGACATCTCTGTCGGTGCTAGTCGGTACGGTGCTTTGGATATCGGAACCGTACCTGGCATAAGCTCGATAGAAAACGCCACCTCTCTCTCGGGTGGCATACCAGAGACGTCTTCTGGAAAAACGTCTAGAAAATCCCTCACAACTGGGACATCTGAAGCTGACTGATTGGGTGCCTCGGGGACAGATATAAAAGTTGCTAAAAACGCCCGACACCCTCTATGCATGAGCTTCCTAGCTTGGAGATGCAGACAGAGTTGCCACCTACTTATTCGGAGGAGATGCCCGCTTATGGTGGGAAGGAGCATCAGTAGCTTTGAACTTGGCTACACTGAGTTGGGCGCGCTTCACGGAGGTATTCTACTCCAAATATTTTACTGAGGAAGTGCGCACCAGGAAATGCCATCCTCAACAGAATACAACCTCAGACCCTTAGACTCATCCCTCAATCTCCACTTTTGCAACTGCTCATCAGAAGATTGACCTACTCGAATCCTATCTCTCAGTGTCGACTGAACCGTCACGGTAGAAATATTAGGAGCATCGCCCCTAGCATACACTGCAAGCTCGAATATCTGAATCTCTGTCTGCCAGGGTCTCTAAGTTGACAACTGATCAATCACTGCATTCTTCCTGCTCAAAGCATCTACGACCAAATTAGCATTTCACGGGTGGTAGCTAATGTCACAATCATAGTTTTTCACCAGCTCCAACTATCTCTGTTGTCTCGTATTCAACTCTTTCTGGGTGAAGAAGTACTTCAAACTCTTATGATATGTGAAAATCTTGCACTTCTCATCACACAGATAGCGTCTCCAAATCTTCAGAGCGAATACTACAGCTGCTTGCTCGAGGTCATGAGTCGGATAATTCTTCTCATGCACCTTCAGCTGTATGGACACACAGGCTATTACTCTATTATGATGCATCAAAACTACGCCAAAACCAAGCTTCAAAGCATCCGTGTATGGCACATACTCTCCTCCCTGATGGCATCTCTAGAACTGGCGCTGAAACCAATGCTTTCTTCAGCTTCTCAAAGCTCTCCTGGAACTCTGATCCCCAAATGAATTTGGCATTTTCTTTGTCAAGACGGTCATGGGTACCGTAATAGAAGAAAATACTTGAATAATCTTCCTGTAGTACTCAGCTAGACCAAAGAAACTGCGGATCTCTGTTACACTCTTAAACATTGGCCAATATTTGACTGCCTCGACCTTGCTGGGATCAACCTCAACTCCATCCCTGGAAATAATGTCGCCTAAGAACGCCACTATGTTGAGCCAGAACTCACACTTGCTGAACTTCACATATAAATGTATGTCTTTCAATGTCTGCAGTGTCGTTCTCAAGTGCTGACAGAGCTCCTATCTGCTCTTTGAGTATATCAGTTAATCATCTATAAAGACTATGATGAACTGATCCAAATACAGCTGAAATACGGGATTCATGAGATCCATGAAGATCGCTGGCGCGTTAGTCAATCCGAAGTGCATCACCATAAACTCGTAGTGCTCATAACATGTCCTGAAAGCCTTCTTCTGAACATCTGCATCTCTCACCTTCAGCTGATGATATCCTGAACGACGATCTATCTTCGAGAACATTGATGCTCCCTGCAACTTATCAAATAAGTCCTCGATTCTAGGCAGATGATACTTATTCTTGACGGTGACTTTATTAAGCTCTCTATAATCGATGCAGAGTCGCATAATGTCATCCTTCTTCTTCACAAACAACACAGGTGCACCCCACGGAGAAAACCTCGGGCGAATAAAACCCTTGTCCAACAAATCTTGAATATGATCTTTCTGCTCTTTCATCTCTGCAGGTGATAGACGATATGATGCCTTAGAAATCAGTACGGTACCCGACATCACCTCGATACACCTCTCGATCTGGTGGAATGCCAGAAACGTCCTCAGGAAAGACGCTAGGAAATCTCTGAAGATTTCAACTGAAACGACCTCGACCTTTTTATTTATTTATTACTACTAATACTCTCGAAAATTGCTAAACATAATAACTTAACATAACATAAATCCTAATAAATTAACAACTAAAATTTTAAGAGCGTAAAATAAATCTCTAAATCGTCAATTAGCCAAACATCCTACATCGACCAATAAAAATATCAACTAACATTAACATAAAGCATAAAAATATCTCTAAAAAGATCATTAACATAAATCTTTTAAATCTTTCTATCCATCAAGCTAGTGCGGAAATAAAAAGCCCTCGGGTGTGTACTGCAGCACTTGATCCACTCAAGCGTCAGCGGCTCCTTAAATCATCAAATCTTGCATCATACAAATCTAATGAGTCTAAAGATTCAGCACGTTCTAAACATGAATAGCAAATAATACATATACAAGCATCTAAAATTCATATTTTTATTTAAAATAGCTTTTAAACATAAATAAACCATTTAAAATAGCTTTTAAGCATAAATAAATCTTATATCATAAAATCATTTTAATCGTAAAGCTTTCAATCATTTATTATTTTTGGTAAAGTTTGATCCTCGAAAGTGACTAGCCATTATCTTTTGGTCGACTTATCAGTCTTTAGCTCCACATGCTCCATGGGGGTGAGCACTAGGCTCCGCCGTGGAAATACGATCGTCAGGGTCAACTGGTGCCTTTTTCCGTAAATGGGGTCCCTCTGGAACCTTGTCCCTCACGACATTCTCACAAAATTGTAAGTCCATCATTACTTCTTAAAACTGACCCCCCACATATCATATATCATATATCATTTGTCACAGTCAATTCACATCCCTCAAAATATTTTTTTTTCTTTTAAAAGTATAAAATATCATATTTTTCCAAACATAGTATTTTACTAGTAAAAGTTGCACAACTTTACCATAAATAATAAAATATCATATTTTCATCAAAATCATCATTTTAAATCATTTAACATGCATTATGATCCTACAAGACGCTGCCAAGCTTTTATGTATTACCCAAGTGTAAAATAACCATTTTGCCCCTAGACGTAAAATTCTCGATTTTTTATATATTTTTTTACTTTTAATGACACGGGCTTATCCCAAATAATTATTTAAGTTTCAATCTAATTTTTCATAATTTTATTCCGCTTTATTCGAGGATTTTCAATTAATTATTTAATTAACGATTCGTTAGACGTTTAAATCCCGAATAAATTCAAAACTTAATATTTTCTTCCCATATTTTAAACATACACTTTTTATTACCTTAACTACCCTTGTGAGCCATAAACCACCCCTGTGGACCCATGGTTCCAATTTTTATTCTTAAATTCTAAATACTGACCCTTAGCTAACACAACGAGCCATCTCCCTATTTACTAGAGCCACGCCCGATCCACCTCAAGCCAAACCCAAGCCAACCCATCTAGGAACCCTACTGACCAACCCTGACCCTTAGAACCTGACCCTAGCTCGCGCACAAGCCCAGAATTCAGATGAAGTTGCGCAGTCTCCCTAGGATTCTATTCAAACTAGGACCCTTCTACTCCAGTAAACACCGATCAAACCCCCTCCTAACAATCCATGGACCAGCCTCAGAACCATCTTGTCTCAGCCCCGAGCCCCTAATCCACGCTGCAAGCCCTGCCATCAGAACAAGGGCCACGTGCACCTCCTACGGCTGTTGCTGCCATCTTTGCGTGGAGGTTTTTACCCAGGCCACCATCAAGCCCAACCCTTCCTAACACTCATTGGACCATCCTAAGGCACCGTCTTGACCACCTAGACTAGCCCCATACCGAGCCATGAGCCCCATTGCCCGAATCTTCATTGAATGCGCATGGGAAAGAGTCCCAACTCCCGTGGACTCTTCCCTAGCAATTCCCTCGAGTCCTAGCCATGCTAGGACTCTTACTAGGACCTAAACACGACCAGAATGAACCCTCCTCAAGACCTGGTCGAGACCCAACACCCCATGCATCCTAGCCGAGCCTTCAATCACACTAGTGCACAAGTAAAAATTCTCAAAACCCTAGGACTCACCTCGTTAGCCATCCCTTCGATTTCCAGCATGTATTTCCTTAAAATTTGTTAATGTTTTATTAAAAAAACATCTCTAGTTGGAAGCGTGTTTGTTGGATTCATAACGTTATAATCGTAAAATCATCGTATTTTTTAAAATATTCGTTCTATCGTAAAATAATCGAGCACATATATTTTTCATGCATAAAAAATAAAAACATGCATGATATGATTTGAATGATGTGTAAAAAATTTTATAAAACACGCCTTTGAGTTTAAAACGTTCGAATATTCAATCGTTGGCGTGGGTGCGAAGATGGACGACTGGACGACGAAGAACCCTAGCTTTTCTTCCTTCACATATTTCGAAATTTTATGTGTGTGTGTGAGTGTGTATTTTCGGCTGATTAATGGTAAATTATGGGGTGAAAAACCCTTGGTTTAATTATTTATATTTTATTTAAACCCTTGGTTTAGTTATTTATATTTTAGTTAGCATGTAAATCAGCTTTGGTTTTGAGCCTCCAAGTATAAGAGCAACTGGGCCCACTCAAAAGTTAAATTGGGCCCAATAACTCTTATTTCATTAAAACATAAAAGTTTATAAAAATTAATTTTAATAAATAACGCATTTGATATTTTATAAGTATTTTTTTTGCCCAAAACCGGCTTCCCAAGTAAAATCGAGCTCGTCTCGTAAAATAATTCGAACTCCAACATTTTTAAGAAAATTCAATCATTTTTAATCATATTAAGAAGCCTTAAAAATATGTAGTAAAAAATATTTATTCTAGTATTGGTCGTCATCGGTCTCCTTTCCCCTGCCTATTATCGAATATTCGCGTAAAATCCTTTAATTTCATCCTGTCATATAATCATTTAATCATGCAATCATACCTTTAATCATATAATAAATATCATGCAAGCATTTAAAATTAATTAAATAAAACAATTAAGCAATTCAAGTAATTTGCATGCATGTGGTTTACGTAGGTTTGGTTTTTCAGATGTCACATCAACATCCTCTAGTCTCTGACCGAATACCTCAGGTACTGACACAATGCTCGCCAGAAATTCTTGGAAGCTCTCTTCAAAAGTTTCCTCGCACAGATATAGGAGATAATGTGTGACATCTAATTGTTCCTTACTGCCTCAAAAACAAAAGACTTCCCGCTGGGTGGTCGAACAGGCATTGACCTCTGCCAAAAATCTATCGATGCTCCATTCGAAGCTAGCCAATCCATGTCCAGAATGATATCGAACTCGGGCATCGGTAGCACAATCAAATATGCCTGCACAACATTCTTTTGTAATCAAAACTCCAAACTCTTCACTATCTTCGAGGTAAACCCCTGATCACCAGAATGAATGGATACTCTAAATCCCAAATCCATGTCCTCGAGTATAATTCTCAGTCGCTTTACAAGTGTCTCCGATATAAATGAATGTGTAGCTCCTGAATCTAGCAATGCATAGGCAGCTACACCTGAAATAAATATCCTTCCTACGACAGAAATACCATCAAAACCGTTCAAGCCTAATAAATTCAAAAAATTCTAACAATAATAGCCCATAATTCTCAAAAATTACTCCGATAAATGCTTAAAAGTTCTGAATTACACAAATTGACCCATATAATTTATCCTAATTGCATTCCGGTCCTTGAATTTCTCGAATTAATTTCAATTATCACCCCAAAATTTCAAACAATCGCAAACAAGCCCTTAAAAATTTCGGTTTTTGTTATGGGCCATAAACTTTTCGGGTTTGCTACTTAATCCCTGCATTCTCGGTTATTGCGTTCTAGTCCGTCAAGATTTCGGCTTATGCAATTTCACCCTCAAAAATTCTTAAATTACTTCAATTCATTTCCTTTACAAAATAAATTTGACATATCAAGCCTAAATTTTTGAAAATTCACTATCACCCTTTAAATCTATCTAATTAGAGCATGCAACCTAATTTTCTTCTAAGTTCTTGATTCCCAAAAACAACTCTATTGATCAATTTAAATTTCATGAAATTCAAGCCATGTAAAAATGTTAAGCAAATAGGTTACCAGTGATCAATGTTGTGTCTGACTCTGCTTCTACTTCCTCGGCATGCATCACATATGTAAAGCCTAAAATCAGTACACGTAAAATTTGTACATTTATTTAATTGTTAAATAAAATATTTAAATTTAAAATGATTTTTTTTATACATGATTTATTTAATTGCATTATTTACATTATTTTAATGTTTATGTGATGTACTTTAAAATATTTTCTCGAGTTTCATGTTTCATGCGAATATTCGATGCGTGACCGAGGAATCGAGACCGGTGACGATTTTTGACAATTTTAAAATGTGGTATTTTATTTTAAGTTGAGTTTGGGGCATTTTAAATAAATTATTATGTTTTTAGCATTTTTCGAGTCTAATTGATTTATTTAGAGAGTTTAGAATTTTAAAACTTTTAAAGTTGGCTTTGTGCAATTTATTTTGTTAGAAAGAGGAATTTCATAAAATTAGTGTGTAGTTATTTTAATTGGGGAGTTTGGTTACATTAGTGTGGGTTAACCTTTTTATTAGTATTTTTATTAGTTAAATTAGCACTAATTTCTCCTAATTAAAACACACACACACGTTTCACACACTCACTCACACTTACACGTTTTAACACACACCAAAACACACAACACACACCTACACATTTTATTTTCAGATTTTTTTGAGAGACAAAAACCTAGGGTTCTTGAGAGAAAAAGAACCGCCCCTTCTCTTCATCTTCTCTAGCAATTTTCGTGAGTTTTCCTCCAGGGAAAATGAGCCACTAATCGTTCTGAATCAAGCCTCGCACCGTCTCCGCTTCGGTATCGCCGTATCGTGAGTTTTAAATATCAAAAGGCACGTATATACTATTTTTTCAGCGTCGATCATGTCATAGTATGTGTTGCGTTGTTTTATGCGTAAAAATCCATGTATGATGTGCAAGGTTTGGGCAGAAACATGTTGAATCGATTTTGAAACGTTTTTAGATCTAAAATTTCGAAATTTACTGTTCTTTTGAAAACTGCGATTTTTCGGTCGTGATTTTGAGAAAACTTTCAACATAAAAATTGTAGAATTTTTTGATACCTTCGATTTGATATAAAATTCGAAATATTTGGATAAATATTGAGTGAGTTATGATCATTTTAGTGGGACTGCTTAAACTGTATTTTCTGAAAAATTATGTTATTGATGTGTTATTGAGATTTTCTTGTTGCAGTCCTGTTGGGCATCGATGGGTGATCATTGCTGCGTTTAGGTATATCGAGAATGATGTTGGGATGTATGTTGGTATTTCATTTCGTGTCATTAGGCACTTGGTTTAGTTATAAATCGTAGGAATTGATTTTGGTGTCAAATTTCATGTTCATAAGTTGTATTGCGTTGTAAGTTGGACGTCGTTGTTTTGGAGCTTTGTTGGAGTTTGAATGAGTGTTCTAGCACTCTATGATGGATCTTGAGGTCTCGATTTATGGTCAGGATGATAGAGTTAGGAGGAATAAGCCTTGAATACATGATTTCCCGTTGGTTTACTTTCACCGAGCCTACACGGACCCTTCGACGGACCCTGGCACGGTGTCCGTGCCCTTGTTTCTTCCGAAGTGTCTTTTTACAAAGTCTACACGGACCCCTACACGGACCTAGGCACGGGGTCCATGTCGTCACTTCTTTTCGAGTATGCTTTTACAGCACCTACAAGGACCCGGACCCGGAGAGGTGCACGGGGTCCGTGTACTCCAGTCTTTGGGAAATATTTTAGGGATCGAATTGGGACTATATGTCATGGTTTAGTACGAAAATTAAACGAGGTCATGCCCCGAGTAATCTAGAATGTCATAAGCCATTTACTTGATTTAGTGGTGAGTACGAATACATACGTCTAAGTTATGCAATTTAAGCGTTGAATTCACGTTATTATGTGCAGCAGTGGCCCCAAGCGAGATCCAACGAATCCCTCAACGCCAAGTAAGTATGTTTGACGCGCAAAGAAACTATGTCAAGTTTTTGAGGTATGCTAAATGTCTTGTGACCAATTTATGTATGAGATTGGAAAGCGGTAAAGCATGAACAGGGACCAATCCACCCCATTAAATCATGAACGGGTTTAGATCAGGATTGGAAAGCGTTAAAGCATGAATGGGGACCAATCCACCCGTTAGAGCATGAACGGGGATCTCATGTATGTGGCAGTGGATTCGTCCCTGTCAGCCCAGTACTGTGGTTTAGTCTGATCAGGCGATTTATGTTATGGGTCACTCCCTTTGAAACATGCCTCTACGCAAAATGATGAAGTTTATGTATATTCATGAATGTACAAGTACGCAAGCACGTTTAAGAAAAGTTTATGTTTTGGCACGTCTATGTATGTACGTATGCAAGTTCAAGTTTTAGTGCAAGTTCAAGTTCATGTACGTACGCTCTATTTTAAACTTGCATGTGGGTGTCCGATCCTTATGGACTAACGGGAAAAGTACAACCTGTAAATCCATCATGGGGCGCGGAAGGTTTTGATCCTTTTGTTCCGGGAGGAATAGCTTCTCATCATATTGCAGCGGGTACGTTGGGAATATTAGCGGGTCTATTCCATCTTAGTGTCCGACCACCGTGTTGAGTCTTTAGACTCACTAGACTTGATCGATGCAGGTGAGGATGACTTGGAGGAGACTAGGGGTGGGGACCAAGGAGCTGGCTTGGACTGAGCGAGAGGCTAAACCCGAGGACCGCCGTGTTTTAAGCTTTTTGAAATGATAAAAATACTCAGATTTATGTTACTGGTTATGAGATTTTAATCAGATGCTTTTGGTAAACTTTATTTCTAGATCTTTTGTTGCAAACACTTTTGGAGACGTACAGTTTATTTTAAATCGAAGTTGAGAGTTATTTTATAATCAAGAAAATTTTTATTTTTCCGCAAATTTTAAGTATTAAAAAGTACGGTATGTTACAGTTTGTATCAGAGCGGTGTTCTTGTAAAGGGTTATGCCAACTGCTAGTCGCAAGAAGCTCACAAAGTCACACCTAAAGTCTGTAAGTTTTAAGTTTTTGAATTTTTTTTCCATGTACTAAGCATAAAGTCATGATTTCAGCATGTCCATGTTTTAAGTTCGATTTACGTGCATCTTATTCTATTGGTATCATGTTCATGCATATGGGGTTTACGTGTTGGGTAATTGTTGAAACGGTATGCCTCCTAGACGCATTATTAATCGAGAAGCTAGGGATGAAGACAGAGAGGCCCGAGAGGAGGGGAGAGAAGCTCCTCCTCCTCCACCGCCAGATATGCAGGCACAGATGCTTGCAGGTATGACGCAGTTCTTCGCACAGTTTGCGGGGAACCAGGCTGCGGAAAATACAGAAGCGAGGCCCAGACCAGAAGCAGTATACGAGAGGTTCAGACGGATGAGCCCAAAGGAGTTCTCGGGGACCACTGACCCGATGTTAGCCGAGGGATGGATTAAATCCATCGAGGTGATTTTTGCCTTTATGGAGTTGCAAGATGCAGATAGGGTCAGGTGTGCCACATTTCTACTGACTAGGACGCCAGACTATGGTGGGAGAGCGCGTCAGTAGCAGCGAATTTGCAGACCCTTTCTTGGGATGACATTAAGGAGATATTGTACTCCAAGTTCTTCACTGAAGAAGTACGATCCAGACTGACCAGAGAATTTATGACCCTGTGACAGGAAGATAGTAATGTTTCAGAGTTTGTCCGGAAGTTTGAGGGGGGGTGTCACTTTGTGCCCCTGATAGCTAATGATGCCCATAGTAAGTTTGAGGCATTTTATGGAAGGGTTGTGGCCGGTCCTGTGCCGTGACGTCCGAGTTGCCGGTCCTACTACCTACACAGTTGCCGTGTCAAGAGCTTTGGCGGCAGAGCAGGATCAGAGTGATATTGAGGCTGACCGACAGAGCAAGAGGCCCTATCAGGCTCCACATCAGCAGCAGCAGCAGCGACCTCAGTTTAAGAGGCCGTTCCAGGGGCAGCTAGGGAATAAGCCTTATCAAGGACCGCCTAAGGGCAAGGGTCCTATGTCACAGCAGAAGGCGCCCCAGAGGCCGAGAGAGTACCCGGTATGCCCGAAGTACAATCGCCAGCACCCGGGACAGTGTTTGTATGGGTCAGGTAAATGTTTCAAATGTGGAGCTAGTGACAACATGCTAGAGTTGTGCCCACAGTGGAGGCAGCCGACCCAGGGAAGAATGTTCACCATGCATGCTCAAGAGGCGAACCCAGACACGACATTACTGACCGGTAAACTTTTCTACCTAAGCTCAGTATCATTTCGCCTCGCATGTTGAAATTTTATTTGGGATTATTAAGGTGCTAGTAATATTTTTGAGTCACTTGGGATATTAATTTCTACGATGCTTGAGGTTAATGTAGAATTTTGGGGATATAAGTTTTGTGTTGTGCTAACGTACCTCAGGAAATATTTTCATAAAGAGAGTATCCACGAAGGCCCTGATAGACTCAGGAGCCACTCACTCCTTTATCTCATAATCGTTCGCTAGTCATCTAGACGTCAAGTCTATTGGACTCGACGTGAATTATTCAGTAACAGTCCCATCAGGGGAAGAGTTGTCAGCTACTAGTGTGGTCAGAGACATTGATCTTGAACTGCAGGGCCACCTGGTATACGCCAATCTGATTTTGTTGTCGATTCCAGAGTTCGATACCATTCTTGGAATGGACTGGCTGACGAAGAACAGAGTTCTTATCGATTTCCAGAAAAGGTCAGTGTTAGTAAGGCCTTTGGGTATGGAGCAGTTTCTCTTTGAGCCAGCTAGATGGAGGAGTTTACCTCGCATGATTTCTTGCATGCAGGCGTGGAGACTCATTCACAAGGGGTGTCAGGCTTTCTTGGCCAGTGTTGTTTCTGCACCTGACGTACCCACTCCGTCTATATCTGATGTACCAGTGGTTAGAGAGTTTCCTGACGTCTTTCCAGATGACATCACGAGCCTTCCACCAGAGAGAGAGGTGGAGTTCGCCATTGATCTTATGTCAGGCACTGTGCCAATCTCTAAGGCACCGTACCGTTTAGTTCCAGCTGAGATGTTAGAGCTCAAGCAGCAGATTCAGGAGCTTCTAGACAAAGAATTTGTAATGCCCTAGATTGTATGTGGATAAAATGAAAAGATGAAGTGTTGCTTGAAGAAAGAGACCGCACCCGCGCCTAAAGAAGCACCGCACCCGCGGTGGATAGGCAGAAAGTTGGCCATTTTACAGTAGGGTCACCGCACCCGCGGTCCAAGAAAGAGTGCACCCGCGGTTGATGGACAGAGAGTTGGAGATTATTTACAGAAGTGACACCGCACCCGCGATGAAGAAGTACCGCACCCGCGGTGCATGGCCAGTAGGGTAGGAAATTTTATGCGAAGCGCGGTCCACAAGACACCGCACCCGCGGTTGGCGAATGTTGGAAAATGAAAAGTGGTGCCGAAGCTTAAGCGCACCCGCGGTCTAGACGGAGCGCACCCGCGGTGCCCTGTGCGAGAAAGCCACCCTTAATTCTTAGGAAGACACATGGCATATATATAAATAGAAATGTGCTGAGTCTTCACTTTCACCACTTCCATCAGCTGAGAACGAGAGAGAGTGGGGAGAAGCTTCAATTCCTTTTGCTTTAAAGTTATGATTTTGGAAGAATTACACATCCAAACTTAAATACGAGATGAGATTCGTGTTCCTCTTGACAAGGCTTCAAAAAGGGTATACTTTCTATATCTTTTCAGCATGTTTTGAAATATACATGTTGGAGCAATGCTGATATACTTGTGATTATATGTTCTTGAGATTATAGATGTCGTAGAATCGTAAACGGATCGATTATCGGATGTCGTATGCGAGTTGTATGAAATTCCAGCTTATATGTGTATGAGATTGTGCAGATTCTGAAACTATGATGGAGATGTGTTGAGGATTATGTGGATTATTATTGAGTAATGATAATTGAGTTGATTTGTATCAAGAACTACACTGTTATGCCGTCGAGATTATATGGTGATTGAACAATGAGTTGTATCAGACTTGCTTTGAATTGTATCTTGATAGAGTACATCTATACATTTTCATTTCAGATTGAAGTGACAGACTTTATAATCGACTTCGAGATCTCGATTGATTCCAACGACAAGAAGGTATAATTCATGTTTTGTTTGGGGAAGACACAACTCAAATGAGATTCAATTTGAGTTTTCCAACCAAATCACATACTAGAACTGTTGTTTATCTTTTGATATGAATTTGATTTGTTTATAGATTTATATTCAAATCTCTTGATAGGATGCTGTCTTGTTTATAAATTTATATTCAAGCCTTTGAGATAGGAGAGTCATTGGCAGACTTGCCAAACTAGATGTTCGGTGATATCGACGCTTCGGATCAGATTCACTCCGATTGTAGATATTCGATACAGACATGACCGAAGTCTAGGAATAAGACGTAAAGTTACCCCGATTGGGAGGGTAGGTGACAGACAGTGACGTCTTATTCACACCGGGATCCCTAGAGTAGAGTCGAGTCGAGTCAAGACATGATTTGGTTTGAATTGCATGTTTATATAGATTGGTTTCATTGACTATGGAGCCCATTATTATTGCTTTGATTCATGATTTATGATTATGTATCAGCATGTATACATGTTTTATACTGGGATTTGTTCTCACCGGAGTTTCCGGCTGTTGTTATGTCTGTATGTGTGCATAACAACAGGTGGGGCAGGATCAGGGTCGCGACAGAGATGAGAGATGGACATAGCGTGGTGATCACGGGCGTAGCAGATGAACTAGTAGTTGTACTTTTGATATGTACTGTATTTAATTACTGGTTTGTAGAATATGAATAAAACGAGGCATGTATATTATGTTTGTTGTAATGAAATGAATATAGAATTATCTTGTGCTTGAGTTGTAAACATTTGATTTAATGTTAAAAGCAAAATTTAGACCCGTATTTCTAAACAATGATCCGACTAATCCCGAAAAAAATTGAGTTAGAGCCCGGGTCCCCAAAACAGGTGGTATCAGAGCAGTAAGTTCTGTAGACTGAGATAGAATAGAATGAGCGGGGTAGATCGAGTTTTCTTCCTTGCTTTTGATGTGCTAGCATGATTTAATGCTTTCCCTATTATATGTTGTATTGTATCTGAATTGATTTACAGCATATACTTGTAAAGACTGAATCAGAACCGATTCTGGATCAGAGGTATATGATCAGAGGAGGGCTGAGACAGATTGTATAGATTGTATCCTAATCTGTTTGATAATCAGATATGCCGCCTAGAAGAATACCACAACCAGCTGCAGGTCAAGTGCTAGAACAGGGTAGTACGTCAGGTACCCAGATAGACTTAACCGCTACCCCGATGGAGACTCTGTTGAAGCGGTTTCAGTCATTCTGACCCCCGACTTTGAAAGGCACTGAGAATGCAACGGATTGCGAAAGCTTGTTGGATGATATAGAGATGTTATTTGAATCACTTGCCTATACAGATGAATGTAGGGTGAAGCTGATTGGGCATCAATTGCAAGAAGTGGCCAAGAGTTGGTGGCTAACGGCGAAACGAGCCTTAGAACATCGAGGTATTGATATTACTTGGAAAGTCTTTAAAGATGAATTTTATCAACGTTTCTTTCCAGTGTCGTATCGAAAAGACAAAGGGGCAGAGTTCGCCAACTTGAGACAGGGGCAATGGAACATAGAGGAGTATGTTGCCAAATTCTCGTCCTTGCTTCGATTTGCACCTCATGTAGCAGGGAATGATGAGGCAGTTGCCGATCAATTCATAAATGGTTTGAATCCGGATATCTTCACTTTAGTGAACACGGGGCGACCCAACACTTTTTTTGAGGTGCTGAATCGAGCGAAGGGAGCAGAGGCTGGCTTGATTAGGCAGCGAGGAGCTTCCTATAGTGTTCAGGGTCAGAGACCGCCACCGTTCGCCACACAGTTTCCACCACTCCTCGATTTGATAGTGGAATCAGTAGTAGTGAGAAGAAAGATTCTTTGAAAGCTAAGGGTAAGCAGTTCAAGAGAGCAGGGAGCAATTCATCGAGCTCCAGTGGGTCAAGACAGAGAGGTCCTGGCCAGAGTACAGATGTGACAGGTGTATATTGTACTACTTGTGGAGGCCGACATGCCACAGAGCAGTGTCAGGGAGTGATGGGAAGATGTAACATATGTAAGCAACAGGGACATTTTGCCAGAGTTTGTCCCCAGAGAGTTGCCCAGAGATTTCAGAGTGCAGGGTCATCAGCATCAGTGACTCAGCCTGAGAGGCAAGCTTCGTCTGTCCATTCCTTCCTGCCCACGCCTACACAGTCCCAGCCTAGAGCCAGAGGTAGCCAGACAGTGAGCCAACCTACCAGACAACAAGCTCAGGTGTTTGCATTGACGGAAGAGCAAGCCCAAGATGCACCAGACGATGTGATTGCAGGTAACTGTTTTCTTTGCGGTTATCCTGCATATGTATTGATAGATACAGGTGCATCACATACATTCATATCAGAACGTTTTCCATTGACACATGCATTGCCTGTAGAGTCATTGTCTACTGTAGTGTCTATTTCTTCTCCGTTGGGAAGTGGTCTGATATCTGTAACTTCAGTTAGACATTGCTTACTACAGTTTGAAGGGCATGAGATCGATTTAGAATGTGTTGTACTTGGTTTATCTGATTTTGATTGTATTGTCGGGATTGACATGTTGACTAAGTACAGAGCCACCGTAGACTGTTTTCACAAGGTTGTCAGATTCAGACCTGAAATGACAGAGGAGTGAAAATTCTACGGTAAGGGTTCCAGATATCGGATTCCCTTAGTATCTGCTCTGACTATGAGTAGATTGTTGCAACAAGGAGCAGAAGGGTTCCTTATTTATTCAGTAGATTTACTGAAATCGAGCCCGGCATTGGCAGATTTGCCAGTAGTACAGGAGTTTGCAGATATATTTCCTGACGAGATTCCAGGGTTACCTCCAGCCCGAGAGGTAGATTTTAGCATTGATCTTATTCCAGGTACCGTTCCTATTTCGAGAGCTCCATATAGGATGGCGCCAATAGAATTGAAAGAATTGAAAGCACAATTAGAAGATCTTCTAGCCAAGGGATATATCAGACCTAGTGTATCTCCTTGGGGTGTACCGGTGCTATTTGTGCGAAAGAAAGACGGTTCTATGAGATTGTGTATAGATTACAGGCAACTGAACAAGGCAACGATAAAGAACAAATATCCTTTGCCTCGTATCGACGACTTATTTGATCAGTTGTAGGGATCTTCTATCTATTCCAAGATCGATCTGAGATCTGGATATCACCAGCTGCGAGTACGAGATATTGATATACCAAAGATAGCATTCCGAACCAGGTATGGACATTACGAATTTATTGTCATGCCTTTTGGTTTAACGAATGCTCCAGCGGTGTTTATGGGATTGATGAACCGCGTCTTTCAGAGATATTTAGATGAGTTTGTGATTGTTTTTATTGATGATATTTTGGTGTACTCTAAGAATCTGAATGAGCATACCAATCATTTGAGAATTGTGTTGCAAACACTAAGAAATGAAAGATTATATGCGAAACTGTCAAAGTGTGAGTTTTGACTGAGACAGGTTGTCTTCTTGGGTCATATCATATCTGGAGATGGTATTTCTGTGGATCCGAGTAAAGTGGAAGCTGTGATCAGTTGGCCGAGATCGACTTTGATGCCTGAGATACGCAGTTTCATGGGTCTGGCCGGGTACTATCGACGATTTATCAAAGATTTCTCCAGTATTGCGAAGCCGATTACCCAGTTGACACAGAAAAATGCGCCGTTTGTGTGGTCTGAAGATTGTGAATCTAGCTTCCTAGAGTTGAAGAAGAGGCTGACCAGTGTACCTGTCTTGACGATTCCTTCAGGTACTGGCGATTTCGTTGTATATTGTGATGCATCTCGCAGAGGGCTGGGTTGTGTTCTTATGCAACGGGGTCATGTGATCGCATATGCCTCTAGACAGCTGAAGCCACACGAGATTCGATACCCCATTCATGATCTTGAATTGGCGGCTATCGTATTTGCCTTGAAGATCTGGCGTCACTATCTTTATGGTGAGAAATTTGAGATTTACTCTGACCATAAAAGCCTGAAGTATCTGTTTTCTCAGTCAGAGTTGAACATGAGGCAGCGTAGATGGCTTGATCTACTGAAAGATTTTGATTGCGAGATCAAGTACTATCCAGGGAAGTCAAATGCAGCAGCAGATGCCTTGAGTCGAAAGGTTTGTGCCCTATCCTTATCGACGATAGGTGTTTCGAATTTAGTTGAGGATTGTTGTTTGTCTGGTTTAGCATTTGACACAAATAGTAGACCATTAAGACTTGCCACGATTCAAGTTGAGCCAGATTTGATTATGAAAATCAAAGAAGCTCAAAGAACAGATCAGAATATACAGCAGTCAATTCAGATGGTCAGATCAGGACATCAGTCTGAATATTAGGTACATGATTTTGTCCTGTATGTGAATAACCGTATTGTAGTGCCAGATGTTTCAGAGTTGAAACAACAAATATTGTCAGCAGCGCACTGTAGTCGGTTCAGCATTCATCCTTGTGGCAGGAAGATGTATAACGATCTAAAGACACAGTTCTGGTGGAAACAGATGAAGTCAGACATTGCCGAATTTGTGTCTAATTGTTTAAATTGCCAACAGGTGAAGGCTGAGAGAAAGAAGCCCGGAGGTTTACTTCAGAGTTTGTCTATTCCAGAATGAAAATGGGATCACATTTTCATGGACTTCGTGACGAAGTTACCTCGATCATCCCGAGGCTGTGACGTGATTTGGGTCATTATTGACAGATTAACCAAATCAGCCTGTTTTATTCCATACAGAATGACATACCGACACGATCAGATGGCTGAGATATATGTCAGAGAGGTAGTCAGATTGCATGGTGTGCCGAAGTCCATCGTATCAGACCGTGATCCACGATTCGCTTCTCACTTTTGGCACAGTCTGCAGCAGGCTTTAGGTACGACATTGCACCTGAGCACTGCTTATCATCCCCAGACAGACGGACAGTCAGAGCGGACTATCCAGACTTTAGAGGACATGTTGAGAGCTGTAGTGCTAGACTTTGGCACTAGTTGGTGAGATTGACTACCGTTATGTGAATTCTCGTACAACCATAGCTATCAAACGAGCATCGAGATGGCACCGTTTGAGGCATTGTATGGCAAGAAGTGCAGATCTCCGTTGTAATGGGATGATATATCTGAGGTACCAGAACTTGGGCCTGATATGATTCGAGAGATGACTGAGAAGGTGAAGATAATTCAGAAGAGGATGAAGACGGCACAGGATAGGCAAGCCAAGTATGCCAATATCAGACGTAGACCGCTAGTATTTGAACAAGGAGACAGAGTGTTTTTGAAGATTTCTCCTTTCAGAGGCGTTGTCAGATTTGGCAAACGCGGGAAGTTGTCTCCTAGATACATCGGTCCATACGAGATTCTTGAGAAGATTGGCGATCGAGCATATCGACTGGCTCTTCATCCTTCTTTATCCGGGATACATGACGTTTTCATGTATCGATGCTGCGTAGATACATGCCAGATTATTCTCATGTCATTCGGCCTGACGAAGCTGAGCTGGATCAGACGTTGAGTTATGTTGAACAACCGATACAGATTTTTGATCGGAAAGAGAAACAGCTCAGAACGAAGACTATTCCACTAGTGAAAGTCCAGTGGAGTCATCATGGCACCGAGGAAGCGACTTGGGAGACAGAAGCAGATATGAGACAGAAATATCCCGAGTTATTCTCATGATGTGAGTATTTATTCAGCTTTTAATTTTACTGTTGTTCGTACATACTTTGATTAATTGATTTCACGTTCGAGGACGAACTAATATCTAAGAGGGGGAGAAATGTAATGCCCTAGATTGTATGTGGATAAAATGAAAAGATGAAGTGTTGCTTGAAGAAAGAGACCGCACCCGCGCCTAAAGAAGCACCGCACCCGCGGTGGATAGGCAGAAAGTTGGCCATTTTACAGTAGGGTCACCGCACCCGCGGTCCAAGAAAGAGTGCACCCGCGGTTGATGGACAGAGAGTTGGAGATTATTTACAAAAGTGACACCGCACCCGCGGTGAAGAAGTACCGCACCCGCGGTGCATGGCCAGTAGGGTAGGAAATTTTATGTGAAGCAAGACCGCACCCGCGGTCCACAAGACACCGCACCCGCGGTCGGCGAATGTTGGAAAATGAAAAGTGGTGCCGAAGCTTAAGCGCACCCGCGGTCTAGACAGAGCGCACCCGCGGTGCCCTGTGCGAGAAAGCCACCCTTAATTCTTAGGAAGAAACATGGCATATATATAAATAGAAATGTGCTGGGTCTTCACTTTCACCACTTCCATAAGCTGAGAACGAGAGAGAGTGGGGAGAAGCTTCAATTCCTTTTGCTTTAAAGTTATGATTTTGGAAGAATTACACATCCAAACTTAAATACAAGATGAGATTCGTGTTCCTCTTGACAAGGCTTCAAAAAAGGTATACTTTCTATATCTTTTCAGCATATTTTGAAATATACATGTTGTAGCAATGCTGATATACTTGTGATTATATGTTCTTGAGATTATAGATGTCGTAGAATCGTAAACGGATCGATTATCGGATGTCGTATGCGAGTTGTATGAAATTCTAGCTTATATGTGTATGAGATTGTGCAGATTCTGAAACTATGATGGAGATGTGTTGAGGATTATGTGGATTATTATTGAGTAATGATAATTGAGTTGATTTGTATCAAGAACTACACTGTTATGCCGTCGAGATTATATGGTGATTGAACAATGAGTTGTATCAGACTTGCTTTGAATTGTATCTTGATAGAGTACATCTATACATTGTCATTTCAGATTGAAGTGACAGACTTCATAATCGACTTCGAGATCTCGATTGATTCCAACGACAAGAAGGTATAATTCATGTTTTGTTTGGGGAAGACACAACTCAAATGAGATTCAATTTGAGATTCCCAACCAAATCACATACTAGAATTGTTGTTTATCTTTTGATATGAATATTATTTGTTTATAGATTTATATTCAAATCTCTTGATAGGATGCTGTCTTGTTTATAAATTTATATTCAAGCCTTTGAGATAGGAGAGTCATTGGCAGACTTGCCAAACTAGATGTTCGGTGGTATCGACGCTTCGGATCAGATTCACTCCGATTGTAGACATTCGATACAGACATGACCGAAGTCTAGGCATAAGACGTACAGTTACCCCGATTGGGAGGGTAGGTGACAGACAGTGACGTCTTATTCACACCGGGATCCCTAGAGTAGAGTCGAGTCGAGTCAAGACATGATTTGGTTTGAATTGCATGTTTATATAGATTGGTTTCATTGACTATGGAGCCCATTATTATTGCTTTGATTCATGATTTATGATTATGTTTCAGCATGTATACATGTTTTATACTGGGATTTGTTCTCGGAGTTTCCGGCTGTTGTTATGTCTGTATGTGTGCATAACAACAGGTGGGGCAGGATCAGGGTCGCGACAGAGATGAGAGATGGACATAGCGTGGTGATCACGGGCGTAGCAGATGAACTAGTAGTTTTACTTTTGATATGTACTGTATTTAATTACTGGTTTGTAGAATATGAATAAAACGAGGCATGTATATTATGTTTGTTGTAATGAAATGAATATAGAATTATCTTGTGCTTGAGTTGTAAACATTTGATTTAATGTTAAAAGCAAAATTTAGACCCATATTTTTGAACAATGATCCGACTAATCCCAAAAAGAATTGAGTTAGAGCCCGGGTCCCCACAGAATTCATCCGCCCTAGTTTCTCACCATTGGACGCACCAGTACTCTTCGTGAAAAAGAAAGATGGGAGCATGAGGCTGTGTATCGATTACCGAGAACTGAACAAGGTAACGATCAAGAACAAATACCCACTTCCAAGGATCGAGAACTTGTTCGATTAGTTGCAGGGAGTCACAGTGTTCTCTAAGATAAATCTTCGATTGGGGTATCATCAGCTGAAGGTGAAAGATGCCGATGTTCATAAGACAGCCTTCAGAACCAGATATGGGCATTACGAGTTCTTAGTGATGCCGTTTGGACTGACGAACGCTCCAGCAATTTTTATGGACTTGATGAATCGAGTATTTCAGCCCTACATAGATCAATTCGTCATAGTATTCATTGACGATATTCTTATCTGCTCGAAGAGCCATGAGGAACACAACCAGCATTTGAGGACGGTTTTGCAGACCCTGCAGAGTCGTAAGTTATTTGCGAAGTTCAGTAAGTGTGAATTCTGGTTGGAGAAGGTAGCGTTTTTCGGTCACAGTGTCTAGCAGTGGAATTGAGGTGGACCCAGCTAAAGTGGCAGCTGTTAAGGAATGGGTTGAGCCAAAGAAAGCATCAGAGATCCGCAGCTTTCTGGGTTTAGCCGGTTACTACGTAAGTTTATTCAGGGATTTCGTCGATAGCAGTGCCGCTCACTTCACTGACAAAGAAGAATGTTAACTTCGGGTGGAGTGGCGAGTGTCAGAAGAGCTTCGACACTTTGAAGCAAGCTCTTATTTCAGCGCCAGTGTTAGCCATGACATCCGGGCAAGGAGATTTTGTGTTATACACCGAGGCATCTAAGCTCGGGTTAGGCGCAGTGTTGATGCAGCATGGTCGGGTGATAGCTTATGCTTCCAGGCAGTTGAAGGTGCACGAGAAGATTTATCCGACTCATGATTTAGAATTAGCCGCCGTTGTCTTTGCATTGAAGATTTGGAGACACTACTTGTACGGCGAGAAATGCTAGATATTCACTGATCATAAGAGTCTCAAGTATTTCTTCACGCAGAAAGAGCTAAATATGAGACAGAGACGGTGGTTAGAATTGGTGAAAGACTACGATTGCGAAATTAGCTACCATCCGGGAAAAGCTAATTTTTTCGCAGATGCCTTGAGCAGAAAAGTGGCAGTTGTAGAATAGTTGTCAGTGCAGAGATATCTTCAGATAGAGATTCAGAGATTTGGGCTAGAGTTTTATCCCAAAGGCAGAGCTCCCAGACTGTCTAATCTGATAGTCAAATCCAATTTGCTAGACCAAATCTGTAGGGGACAACCTTCAAATGAGCAGTTGCAGAAATGGAAGCTGAAAGACGAAGCCAAGGGCAGTGTACTCTACACAGTGTCCGATGGTATTGTGAGATACAGAGGTAGAATGTAGGTGCCTAGTGTTGATTCCATCAGAGAGGATATTCTGACAGAGGCACATGCATCACCGTATTCCATTCACCCAGGAGGCACCAAGATATAAAAAGACTTGCAGAGTTTGTATTGGTGGCCAGGTATGAAGAGAGACATCCGTCGGTTTGTGTCTGAATGCCTCACTTGTCAGCAAGTTAAGGCAGAGCATCGGAGACCAGCAGGGATGCTTAAGCCACTCCCTATCCCCGAGTGGAAATGGGAGAATATCACCATGGACTTCGTTGTTGGCTTGCCGAGATCAGTTAGAGGATCCAATGCCATTTGGGTCATAGTGGATCGACTCACTAAGTCAGCGCATTTCTTGACAGTGAAGACAACTTTCTCCATGACGCAGTATGCAGAGCTTTATATCAGGGAGATAGTTCGGTTGCATGGAATCCCAGTTTCCATTGTGTCCGACAGGGACCCGAGGTTTACATCGTCCTTCTGGAAGAGCCTACATACAGCCATGGGGACGAAGTTGCTATTCAGTAAAGCTTTTCACCCGCAAACAGATGGCCATTCTAGGGGACTTGGGAATCGAAGCTACCTCTAGTGGAGTTTACCTACAACAACAGTTTCCAATCATCTATAGGTATTGCTCCCTACGAGGCATTGTATGGAAGGAAGTGCAGATCACCAATTCATTGGGATGAGGTTGGTGAGAGAGCAGAACTTGGTCCAGAGATAGTTCAGCAGACTGCAGATGTGGTGGTCAAGATTCGAGACAGAATGAAGACCGCCCAGAGTCATCAGAAAAGCTATGCTGATAAGAGGAGAAGGAATCTAGGCTTTGCCGTGGAAGACCACGTTTTCGTGAAGATAGCACCCATGATGGGTGTTATGAGATTTGGGAAAAGTGACAAGCTGAGTCCGAGGTTCATTGGACCATTTGAGATTCTTGACAGAGTTGGGACACTAGCTTATCGTGTCGCCCTTCCGCCGAATCTGGCCGGGGTACACAATTTGTTCCACGTCTCGATGTTGAGGAAGTATCTAACTAATCCTTCGCATGTTTTGAGCTACGAGCCGTTGCAGTTGACTCCAGACCTGTCATATGAGGAAAGACCCACTCAAATCCTAGACAGACAGGAGCAGAGACTTCGAAACAAAGTGACCAAGTTGGTCAAAGTCCGGTGGCTAAACCAATCGGTGGAAGAGGCCACTTGGGAGACAGAAGCGGATATGAGGTATAATGGCCCGAAAATTCGTACTTGAAAATTTGCGGAAAAATTAAAATTTTTCTTTTTTAAAATAATCAAAATTGCCTCATTCACAAAATCAACTGAAAAATCAAGTTTAAATGTTCAAAATAGCATCGGAAGAAATTATTACTCGCCAAAGTAACAAGTTAAAGTATCCAACAACTGATAAAATGTTTGAGCATAAAAAAATGGCAAGTACTGTAAATGAGGTCCTCGGGTTCCACTACTGCCGACCCGTGAAGCACAAGAGGAACCGAAAAATTCTGCATTTTTTATTTTCGAAATGTTCTTGATATATTTCGGTTTTGGCTATCAAACCATGATCATGTAATGTTTAAAAATCATAATACGACTTGATTGAAGAGCAAAGAAGAACATATGCATGCCTGGTTTCGCTTTGAAAAGAAAACGAACGAAACGCAACGACGCGGCGCGGAGGAGACGGAGTGCTTTGCTACCTTCTTTTCTTCTACTCGATTTTTCTCTTGTTTTTTCTAAGGCTTGCTCACGATTTTTCTTTCAATTTCTCTCTGAATTTCGAAGTAATGGAGATGGAGGGAATGGTTAGGAGAGTGAGGGGAGATCCAATAATAAAGGAACTCAAATGGTATGACCAAGTCTCCTCTCTTTTGAATTTTGAATTGGTTGATATCAAATGATTTTTTGGAGGGATAAATGAATGGGGTGTGGCCGATTTCTCATGCTAATCTAGACTAGGATAATGTTCTAATATTAATTAATTAAGGGTGAAAAGATTACCATGCTAAGGAGTGACAAGGAAAGGGTCAAAGGGTGAGTTGGCATAGAATTGTTGTCTCACTAAGGGGTGGCCGAAATTTATTCAATAAATGGAACTAAAATATTGTTTGGTTAGTAAATTTTTAAACCTTAAGAGCCTTACCTATCCTTTAAATAAATTATGAAATTAACACCAAAAATTATGGGACCTAAGTGAACTTATTTCCTACTCACCTCAAGTTACTAAAATAATTCCTTAAACCTCCTTTTTAACTTAAATCAACTTACTAGCTAGCTAAAATAAACTCTGGGAATGATTTCTAAATCTTAAATTCTATCTCAAAACTCCAACTCCGGTCCGGCCTCACTGAATTAACTGAAAAGATAAAAATTTAAACTACTGCATAAAATAATTAACTTTAAAGAAAAGCATTTAAATACTCATGCAATAAAATTATTTTAATTTAAAATACTAGAATTATGCATGGCTTATACGTAGTCTAATTTACGGGTTCTACAACCCTTCCCCCCTTAAAAGAAATTTCGTTCTCGAAATTAAAACTCACCGAATAACTTAGGCTACCGACTCCTCATCTCTGACTCCGGCTCCCACGTAGCTTCCTCCTATGAATGGTTGAGCTATTTGACTTTGACTCGCTTAACCAGCTTGTTCCGAAGCTTCTTCTCCTGTCTGTCTAAGATCTGCACTGGTCTCTACTCATAAGATAGGTTCGGAGTAAGCTGCAACGGCTCAAAGTTCAAGACATGCGAAGTATTTGCCATGTACTTCCTCAGCATAGAGACGTGGAAGACATTGTGTACTCCAGCCAGATTCGGCGGAAGAGCCACACGATAAGCTAGAGTCCCAACTCTGTCAAGGATCTCAAATGGTCCAATGAATCTCGGACTGAGTTTCCCTTTCTTTCCGAACCGCATGACACCCTTCATAGGTGCTACCTTCACAAAGACATGGTCGCCGACGGCAAACTCTAAATCTCTCCTTCGCTGATCTGCATAACTCTTCTGTCGACTCTGAGCAGTCCTCATCCTATCACGGATCTTGACTACTACATCGGCAGCCTGCTGAATAATCTCTGGACCTAACTCTGCTCTCTCTCCTACTTCATCCCAATGCACAGGAGATCTACACTTACGGCCACACAATGCTTCATACGGAGCCATACCTATAGACGACTGAAAACTGTTGTTATAGGTGAAATCTACCAATGGTAAGTTCAACTCCCAACTCCCAGAGAAATCAATGACGCAAGTACGAAGAAGATCCTCCAAGATCTGAATAACTCGCTCTGACTGCCCATCTGTCTGCGGATGGAAAGCTGTGCTAAACAGCAACTTCGTACCCATAGTCGAATGCAAACTCTTCCAAAATGAGGAAGTGAATCTAGGATCTCTGTCAGATACGATAGAAACTGGAATACCATGAAGTCGGACTATCTCCCGGATATACAACTCTGCATACTAAATCATGGTGAAAGTCGTCTTAATAGGCAAGAAGTGCGCTGATTTGGTAAGACGATCTACAATCACCCAGATAGCATTTGATCCTCTGATTGACTTCGGCAATCCGGTCACGAAGTCCATGGTAACATTCTCCCACTTCCACTCGGGAATAGGAAGAGGCTTGAGCAAACCTGCTGGTCTCTGATGCTCCGCCTTCACTAACTGGCAAGTCAGACACTCGGATACAAATCGTTTGATGTCTTTCTTAATCCCTGGCAACCAATACAATAACTGCAGGTCTTTGTACATCTTCGTACTCCCGGGGTGAATAGAGTACGGAGACATGTGGGCCTCTGATAGAATATATGCTTGAATAGTATCGCTGCTAGGAACCCATATCCTGTCTCGGTATCTCACAATACCGTCGCTGACAGAATACAAGACACTGCCCTTGGCCTCATCTCTCTGCTTCCACTTTGTTAATTGCTCATCTTCTGACTGACCACTGCGAATACGGTCAAGGAGGGAGGACTGAATAGTCAAGGTAGATAGACGAGGAACTCTACCTCGAGGATATGACTCTAGATCAAACCTCTGCATCTCAATCTGAAGAGCTCTCTGAATCGTCAAATGGGCCATCACTGCGACTTTTCTGCTCAAAGCATCTGCAACTACATTAGCTTTACCCGGGTGGTAGCTAATGTCACAATCATAATCCTTCACAAGCTCCAACCAACGCCTCTGACGCATGTTCAGCTCCTTCTGCGTAAAGAAATACTTGAGGCTCTTGTGGTCGGTAAAGATCTGGCACTTCTCTCCATACAAATAATGCCTCCAAATCTTCAAGGCAAAAATTGCGGCGGCCAACTCTAGATCATGGGTAGGGTAGTTCTTCTCATGAGTTTTCAACTGTCTAGAAGCATATGCTAACACCTTCCCATGCTGCATTAATACTGCGCCCAAACCAAGCTTCGAAGCATCGGTGTACAAAACAAACTCACTGGGCCCTGACGGCATGGCCCAAACTGGCGCTGAGATAAGAGCTTGCTTCAAAGTATCGAAGCTCTTCTGACATTCATCGCTTCACACGAATTTAGCATTCTTCTTGGTCAATGATGTGAGTGGAACGGCAATAGAGGAGAATCCCTTAATGAACTTCCGATAATATCCTGCTAGCCCAAGAAAACTGCGGATCTCTGATACATTTTGCGGCACAACCCAATCTCTGACTGCTGCAACTTTCGATGGGTCTACCTCAATACCACTGCTAGAAACATTGTGGCCTAAGAACGCCACCTTCTTTAACCAAAATTCGCACTTACTGAACTTTGCGAATAACTTGTGCTTCTGCAAGGTCTGCAGCACTATGGTCAGATGTCTGCCGTGATCCTCCTGATTCTTTGAGTAGACGAGAATGTCGTCTATGAATACTATCACAAACTGGTCAAGATACAGCTGAAATACGCGATTCATGAGATCCATGAAGATCGCTGGCGCATTCGTCAGACCGAACGGCATCATAAGAAACTCATAGTGGCCATAACGAGTCCTGAAGGCAGTCTTGGAAACATCAGCATCTCTCACCCTCAACTGGTGATAACCGGAACGCAGATCTATCTTGGAGAATATCGAAGATCCCTGCAACTGGTCAAACAAATCCTCGATCCTCGGAAGTGGCTACTTGTTCTTCACTGTAACCCTGTTCAACTCCCGGTAGTCAATACAAAGTCTCATAGAGCCATCCTTCTTCTTCACAAATAAGACTGGCGCGCAACATGGAGAAAAACTCGGGCGAATGAACTCCTTATCTAGAAGTTCCTGAATCTGCTTCTTAAGCTCTGCCATCTCTGTCGGTGCTAGTCGGTACGGTGCTTTGGATATCGGAACCGTACCTGGCAAAAGCTCGATAGAAAACTCCACCTCTCTCTCGGGTGGCACACCAAAGACGTCTTCTGGAAAAACGTCTAGAAAATCCCTGACAACTGGGACATCTGAAGCTGACTGACTGGGTGCGTCAGGGACAGATATAAAAGTTGCTAAAAACGCCCGACACCCTCTATGCATGAGCTTCATAGCCTTGACATAAGGAATAATGCGCGGTAAAGGAAAGTACATGTCCGGCTCGAATAAGAACTGCGTCATTCCAGGCGGTCGGACTAGAACAGATCTCCGCTGGAAGTCAATCAAAACTATGTTCCGCAATAGCCAGTCCATCCCTAGGATGATGTCAAACTCTGGCATCGCCAACACGATCAGATCCGCTTAAACAAGGTTGCCATGGAGCTCAAGATCTATGTCTCGGATCACATTGGTAGCTGCCACCTCCTCACCCGAAGGCAATACTACTGAATAGGCTACATCTAGCCCCATGGTCTTAACTTGGAGAAAGTTAGCAAAGACCTCCGAAATAAACGAGTGAGTAGCCCCTGAATCTATCAAGGCTTTCGTAGCGGAACTAGCTATAAAAATTCTCCCTGAAAGGTTGGAACACTAAACTGAACCCAATAGTTACAAGAACTAAACTTATAGACATGCAAAGGCCAGAGTTCTTCTAATTTAAATTTCCAAAATAATACTGAGTAGAGCATGCAATCCTATAGCAATTCTAAGTTAAAAAATATTAACCCAGATTTCCAAAACATTAAATCCCAAATGTAAACTTAAAGCTTAAAGGTACCTGTCATGAGCATCGTATCTGGGTTCGTCTCCGTAGCATGGAGAGCAAAGACTCTGCCTTGGGTAGGCAGATTCCTCTGAGGGCACTGCAGCAACATGTGGTCTGGACTGCCACACTTGTAACACTTCCCTGAGCCAAACATACATGCTCCAGGATGGCGACGTGAGCACTTAGGGCAAACGGGGTGCTCAAAAGTCCTCGGGGCTGGGCATCCCCGCTGCTGCTGCTGCTGACCTCTGTTTCTTGGCGGTGCGTGAAAAGGCCTCTTGTTCTGCTGCTGATGCTGCTGAGGAGGAGGGCGGTGTGGTACCTGGACTGGGCGCTTGTCCTGGCGGTCTCTCTCAATATCACGCTAATCTTGTTCTGCAGCTAGAGCTTTGGAGACAGCGACCTCATAAGTAGTAGGGTCAGACACCCTAACATCACGGCGCAAGATCGGCCGTAGACCCATCAAGAAATGCATCAACTTGGCTTTAGCATCATTCGCGATCAGGGGTACAAAATGACAACCCCTCTCAAACTTACGGATGAACTTCGTAACCGTCATATCTCCCTGCCTCAAGCTCATGAATTCAGTGGTCAACCTGGTGCGCACTTCCTCAGTAAAATATTTGGAGTAGAATACCTCCGTAAAGCGCGCCCAACTCAGTGTAGCCAAGTTCAAAGCTACTGATGCTCCTTCCCACCATAAGCGGGCGTCTCCTCCGAATAAGTAGGTGGCAACTTTGTCTGTATCTTCAAGCTCCATGAACTCGAAGATAACCTCGAGAAACTTGATCCAGCCCTCGGAAATCATGGGGTCCGTCGTCCCTGAAAACTCCTTAGGACGCATCTTCATGAATCTCTCATAGACAGCCTCGGGCCCTATCGGCCTGGTCGCCACAGCATGGTTCCATGCAAACTGTGCGAAGAACTGAGTCATCCCAGCTAGCATCTGGGCATTCATGTCAGGTGGAGGGGGTGGTGGAGGTGGTAAGTCTCTCTCCCGCCTCTGCTCCTCCCTGTCCTCTTGGCGAGGCCCCTCATTTCTAGTGGGCTCGAGAATGCGTCTAGGGGGCATACTGTTCCATACATAACCCATACATAACCAACATGCATAATTCCATAATTTATTTAAATTTAAATACTGAACAATAAAATAAATCTGGACGTAAAATAACTTATGAAAACATGCTGTCAAATAATTCATGCTATAAATAAAATGCGTAAATGTAAAACTTAAAGACCGAAGACGTGACTTCATGAGCTTCTCGTGGTCAGTAGTAGTACAATCCTTTACAGAACCATTGCTCTGATACGAGCTTTAATGGCCCGAAAATTCGTACCTGAAAATTTGCGGAAAAATTAAAATTTTTCTTTTTTAAAATAATCAAAATTGCCTCATTCACAAAATCAACTGATAAATCAAGTTTAAAAGTTCAAAATAGCAGTGGAAGAAATTATTACTCGTCAAAATAACAAGTTAAAGTATTCAACAACTGATAAAATGTTTGAGCATAAAAAAAATGGCAAGTGCTGTAAATGAGGTCCTCGAGTTCCACTACTGCCGACCCAAGCTAGCTCACTGGTCCCCGCCCTCGGCCCCGACATCATCAGTACCTACAACATTCAAGTCTAGTGAGCCTAAAGACTCAGCATGCATATATCGTAAATAACGAGTAAATAATATAGTAAAATTTGCATGGGATAAAATATCATGTCATGAGGCATAATGTGAAAATAACTTGTCATGAGCAATTATAATACGTGCATAACTGAACTGAAAATCATAATACATGTCATGAGGCATAATGTGAAAACTCACCGAATAACTCGGGGTACCGACTCCTCATCTCTGACTCCGACTCCCACGTAGCTTCCTCCTCTGAATGGTTGAGCCATTTGACTTTGACTCGCTTAACCAGCTTGTTCCGAAGCTTCTTCTCCTATATGTCTAATATCTGCACTGGTCTCTCCTCATAAGATAGGTTCGGAGTAAGCTGCAACGGCTCAAAGTTCAAGACATGCGAAGGATTTGCCATGTACTTCCTCAGCATAGAGACGTGGAGGACATTGTGTACTCCGGCCAGATTCGGCGGAAGAGCCACACGATAAGCTAGAGTCCCAACTCTGTCAAGGATCTCAAATGGTCCAATGAATCTCGGACTGAGTTTCCCTTTCTTTCCGAACCGCATGACACCCTTCATAGGTGCTACCTTCACAAAGACATGGTCGCCGACGGCAAACTCTAAATCTCTCCTTCGCTGATCTGCATAACTCTTCTGTCGACTCTGAGCAGTCCTCATCCTATCACGGATCTTGACTACTACATCGGCAGCCTGCTGAATAATCTCTGGACCCAACTCTGCTCTCTCTCCTACTTCATCCTAATGCACAGGAGATCTACACTTACGGCCACACAATGCTTCATACGGAGCCATACCTATAGACGACTGAAAACTGTTGTTATAGGTGAACTCTACCAATGGTAAGTTCAACTCCCAACTCCCAGAGAAATCAATGACACATGCACGAAGAAGATCCTCCAAGATCTGAATAACTCGCTCTGACTGCCCATCTGTCTGCGGATGGAAAGCTGTGCTAAACAGCAACTTCGTACCCATAGTCGAATGCAAACTCTTCCAAAATGAGGAAGTGAATCTAGGATCTCTGTCAGATACGATAGAAACTGGAATACCATGAAGTCAGAATATCTCCCGGATATACAACTCTGCATACTAAATCATGGTGAAAGTCGTCTTAATAGGCAAGAAGTGCGCTGATTTGGTAAGACGATCTACAATCACCCAGATAGCATTTGATCCTCTAATTGACTTTGGCAATCCGGTCACGAAGTCCATGGTAACATTCTCCCACTTCCACTCGGGAATAGGAAGAGGCTTGAGCAAACCTGCTGGTCTCTGATGCTCCGCCTTCACTAACTGGCAAATCAGAAACTCGGATACAAATCATCTGATGTCTTTCTTCATCCCTCGCAACCAATACAATAACTACAGGTCTTTGTACATCTTCGTACTCCCGGGGTGAATAGAGTACGGAGACATGTGGGCCTCTGATAGAATATCTGCTCGATTAGAATCGCTGCTAGGAACCCATATCCTGTCTCGGTATCTCACAATACCGTCGCTGACTGAATACAAGACACTGCCCTTGGCCTCATCTCTCTGCTTCCACTTTGTTAACTGCTCATCTGCTGACTGACCACTGCGAATACGGTCAAGGAGAGAGGACTGAATAGTCAAGGTAGATAGACGAGGAACTCTACCTCGAGGATATGACTCTAGATCAAACCTCTGCATCTCAATCTGAAGAGCTCTCTGAATCGTCAAATGGGCCATCACTGTTACTTTTCTGCTCAAAGCATCTGCAACTACATTAGCTTTACCCGGGTGGTAGCTAATGTCACAGTCATAATCCTTCACAAGCTCCAACCAACGCCTCTGACGCATGTTCATCTCCTTCTGCGTAAAGAAATACTTGAGGCTCTTGTGGTCGGTAAAGATCTGGCACTTCTCTCCATACAAATAATGCCTCCAAATCTTCAAGGCAAAAACTGCGGCGGCCAACTCTAGATCATGGGTAGGGTAGTTCTTCTCATGAGTTTTCAACTGTCTAGAAGCATATGCTATCACCTTCCCATGCTGCATCAATACTGCGCCCAAACCGAGCTTCGAAGCATCGGTGTACAAAACAAACTCACCGGGCCCTGACGGCATGGCCAAAACTGGCGCTGAGATAAGAGCTTGCTTCAAAGTATCAAAGCTCTTCTGACATTCATCGCTCCACACGAATTTAGCATTCTTCTTGGTCAATGATGTGAGTGGAACAGCAATAGAGGAGAATCCCTTAATGAACTTCCGATAATATCCTGCTTAGCCCAAGAAAACTACAGATCTCTGATGCATTCTGCGGCACAACCCAATCTCTGACTGCTGCAACTTTCGATGAGTCTACTTCAATACCGCTGCTAGAAACATTGTGGCCTAAGAACGCCACCTTCTCTAACCAAAATTCGCACTTACTGAACTTTGCGAATAACTTGTGCTTCTGCAAGGTCTGCAGAACTGTGGTCAGATGTTTGCCGTGATCCTCCTGATTCTTCGAGTAGACGAGAATTTCGTCTATGAATACTATCACAAACTAGTCAAGATACAGCTGAAATACACGATTCATGAGATCCATGAAGATCGCTGGCGCATTCTTCAGACCGAACAGCATCATAAGAAACTCATAGTGGCCATAACGAGTCCTGAAGGCAGTCTTGGAAACATCAGCATCTCTCACCCTCAACTGGTGATAACCGGAACGCAGATCTATCTTGGAGAATATCGAAGATCCCTGCAACTGGTCAAACGAATCCTCGATCCTCGGAAGTGGCTACTTGTTCTTCACTGTAACCCTGTTCAACTCCCGATAGTCAATACAAAGTCTCATAGAGCCATCCTTCTTCTTCACAAATAAGACTGGCGCGCCCCATGGAGAAAAACTCAGGCGAATGAACTCCTTATCTAGAAGTTCCTGAATCTGCTTCTTAAGCTCTGCCATCTCTGTCGGTGCTAGTCGGTACGGTGCTTTGGATATCGGAACCGTACCTGGCATAAGCTCGATAGAAAACTCCACCTCTCTCTCGGGTGGCATACCAGAGACGTATTCTGGAAAAACGTCTAGAAAATCCCTGACAACTGGGACATCTGAAGCTGACTGGGTGCCTCGGGGACAGATATAAAATTTGCTAAAAACGTCCGACACCCTCTATGCATGAGCTTCCTAGCCTTGACATAAGGAATAATGCGCGGTAAAGGAAAGTACATGTCCGGCTCGAATAAGAACTGCGTCATTCCAGGCGGTCGGACTAGAACAGATCTCCGCTGGAAGTCAATCAAAACTTTGTTCCGCAATAGCCAGTCCATCCCTAGGATGATGTCAAACTCTGGCATCGGCAACACGATCAGATCCGCATAAACAAGGTTGCCATGGAGCTCAAGATCTATTTCTCTGATCACATTGGTAGCTGCCACCTCCTCACCCGAAGGCAATACTACTGAATAGGCTATATCTAGCCCCATGGTCTTAACTTGGAGAAAGTTAGCAAAGACCTCCGAAATAAACGAGTGAGTAGCCCCTGAATCTATCAAGGCTTTCGTAGCGGAACTAGCTATAAAAATTCTCCCTGAAAGGTTGGAACACTAAACTGAACCCAATAGTTACATGAACTAAACTTATAGACATGCAAAGGCCAGAGTTCTTCTAATTTAAATTTCCAAAATAATACTGAGTAGAGCATGCAATCCTATAGCAATTCTAAGTTAAAAAATATTAACCCAGATTTCCAAAACATTAAATCTTAAATGTAAACTTAAAGCTTAAAGGTACCTGTCATGAGCATCGTATCTGGGTTCGTCTCCGTAGCATGGAGAGCAAAGACTCTGCCTTGGGTAGGCGGATTCCTCTGAGGGCACTGCAGCAACATGTGGTCTGGACTGCCACACTTGTAACACTTCCCTGAGCCAAACATACATCCTCCAGGATGGCGACGTGAGCACTTAGGGCAAACGGGGTGCTCAAAAGTCCTCGGGGCTGGGCATCCCCGCTGCTGCTGACCTTTGTTTCTAGGCGGTCTGTGAAAAGGCCTCTTGTTTTGCTGCTGATGCTGCTGAGGAGGAGGGCGGTGTGGTACCTGGACTGGGCGCTTGCCCTGGCGGTCTCTCTCAATATCACGCTGATCTTGTTCTGCAGCTAGAGCTTTGGAGACAGCGACCTCATAAGTAGTAGGGTCAGACACCCTAACATCACGGCGCAAGATCGGCCGTAGACCCACCAAGAAATGCATCAACTTGGCTTTAGAATCATTCGCGATCAAGGGTACAAAATGACAACCCCTCTCAAACTTACGGATGAACTCCGTAACCGTCATATCTCCCTGCCTCAAGCTCATGAATTCGGTGGTCAACCTGGTGCGCACTTCCTCAGTAAAATATTTGGAGTAGAATACCTCCGTGAAGCGCGCCCAACTCAGTGTAGCCAAGTTCAAAGCTACTGATGCTCCTTCCCACCATAAGCGGGCGTCTCCTCCGAATAAGTAGGTGGCAACTTTGTCTGCATCTTCAAGCTCCATGAACTCGAAGATAACCTCGAGGAACTTGATCCAGCCCTCGGAAATCATGGGGTCCGTCGTCCCTGAAAACTCCTTAGGACGCATCTTCATGAATCTCTCATAGACAGCCTCGGGCCCTATCGGCCTGGTCGCCACAGCATGGTTCCATGCAAACTGTGCGAAGAACTGAGTCATCCCAGCTAGCATCTGGGCATTCATGTCAGGTGGAGGGGGTGGTGGAGGTGGTAAGTCTCTCTCCCGCCTCTGCTCCTCCCTGTCCTCTTGGCGAGGCCCCTCATTTCTAGTGGGCTCGAGAATGCGTCTAGGGGGCATACTGTTCCATACATAACCCATACGTAACCAACATGCATAATTCCATAATTTATTTAAATTTAAATACTGAACAATAAAATAAATCTGGACGTAAAATAACTTATGAAAACATGTTGTCAAATAATTCCTGCTATAAATAAAATGCGTAAATGTAAAACTTACAGACCGAAGACGTGACTTCATGAGCTTCTCGTGGTCAGTAGTAGTACAACCCTTTACAGAACCATTGCTCTGATACGAGCTATAATGGCCCGAAAATTCGTACTTGAAAATTTGTGGAAAAATTAAAATTTTTCTTTTTTAAAATAATCAAAATTGCCTCATTCATAAAATCAACTAATAAATCAAGTTTAAAAGTTCAAAATAGCAGCGGAAGAAATTATTACTCGTCAAAATAACAAGTTAAAGTATCCAACAACTGATAAAATGTTTGAGCATAAAAAAAATGGCAAGTGCAGTAAATGAGGTCCTCGAGTTCCACTACTGCCGACCCAAGCTAGCTCACTGGTCCCCGCCCTCGGCCCCGACATCATCAGTACTTACAACAATCAAGTCTAGTGAGTCTAAAGACTCAGCATGCATATATCGTAAATAACGAGTAAATAATATAGTAAAATTTGCATGGGATAAAATATTATGTAATGAGGCATAATGTGAAAATAACTTGTCATGAGCAATTATAATACGTGCATAACTGAACTGAAAATCATAGTGAAAATGTTTGCTTCTTGGAGCCCTGTACTGAAATAGCATGTAATAATTTTCTGTGTAGATTATGGTATACGCAATTGGCCCCGGCACTGAACTGAACTGACCGGTAACTGGCGACCGGACCGGTAACTGGCGACCGGGTTTAGTAACGAACGTCTGATCAGACTAATGCCACAGTATACTGGGTGGTACATAACTGAACTGAACTGACCGGTAACTGGCGACCGGATAATACAATGCTCCCATGATAGTGAAATGGCCACAAGCAATATCGCATAAATCTCAAAAATGAATATTTTATATTTTTATGCACGTAATATAATTAAATGGCATAATGAAATATCCTGTATTATTTTACCACATGGATTGGATCGTTCCCAGGCTCCCTGCGACCTAAATTTAACATGAAAAATATGCAAATGATTTTCTTGACCAAATTTTGTAATTGAATTCAAAAACGAGACAATTACGCCCAACGACTCCGTATTTAATCATGACTCCGTGCCAACCCGAACCAACACCGAAGCATCATTTATTCATGATTAAAATACACTTAAAATGATGAAATAATGCTCCTAAAATTATGCAAGTCGAAATTTTGGTGAATGGAGGCCAAAACATGAAACGCTCTTTCGAGAGTCAATTTGGCACATCGCACCGTAATTTCTCGTACGACTTCAAAAATGATCCGAATCACGAACGGCCAAAAACATGACCTTCCTAACTCAATGAGGCACTGTCCAGTCCAAGGCCATAGGCTAAAATCCAACCAAGGACTCGAATAAGCCACTGAACCGCAGCAGCAAGTTGCTGTCCACAAAATACAGCAGCTGTGCTTTGGTTTCCTTGCGTTGTTTGCGAGGCTAATGGCCATTAGGGCTTGAACAACCGACCAAAACCTCTTACCAACATCCTAGGGTATGGTTTGAACCATGGCTAAGGGCTAAAGAGCCAACCAAGATCCACACCAACACCCACAACCGAGAGGACACATGCAGAATTTAAAAAAGGGTCGAAGGGGCTGTTCTTGTGTTTTGATTTAAAAACCGATGCAACCATGGACCAAGCCTCAAAAGGGAGACTTGGTCATGTCTTAGACATGCTAGGAAATTGTTCTAACCATGGCTATAGGCCCCTAGGGCAGCCATGATCAGAAACTTCCTCTATGGACAGCAACTCAAAAAAATCGAGCACACAATGACACTTAATGGGGTGTTGCTGTCATCTCTTGATTTTGGCTAGCAAGGGACTGAAACCAATGGACAAATGTGTTCCTAACATGTCCTAGTACATGCCTGGGAGCAGCCTTGGGAGCCTGGAATCAAACCAATACCTGAAACCATCAAAACAATGCAACCCGTGAAGCACAAGAGGAACCGAAAAATTCTGCATCTTTTATTTTCAAAATGTTCTTGATATATTTCGGTTTTGGCTATCAAACCATGATCATGTAATGTTTAAAAATCATAATACGACTTGATTGAAGAGCAAAGAATAACATATGCATGCCTAGTTTCGTTTTGAAAAGAAAACGAACGAAACGCAACGACGCGGCGCGGAGGAGACGGAGCGCTTTGCTACCTTCTTTTCTTCTACTCGATTTTTCTCTTGTTTTTTTCTAAGGCTTGCTCACGATTTTTCTCTCAATTTCTCTCTGAATTTCGAAGTAATAGAGAGGGAGGGAATGGTTAGGAGAGTGAGGGGAGATCCAATAATAAAGGAACTCAAATGGTATGACCAAGTCTCCTCTATTTTGAATTTTGAATTGGTTGATATCAAATGATTTTTTGGAGGGATAAATGAATGGGGTGTGGCCGATTTATCATGCTAATCTAGACTAGGATAATATTCTAATATTAATTAATTAAGGGTGAAAAGATTACCATGTTAAGGAGTGACAAGGAAAGGGTCAAAGGGTGAGTTGGCATAGAATTGTTGTCTCACTAAGGGGTGGCCAAAATTTATTCAATAAATGGAAAGGAAATATTGTTTGGTTAGTAAATTTCTAAACCTTAAGAGCCTTACCTATCCTTTAAATAATTTAAGGAATTAACACCAAAAATTATGGGATCTAAGTGAACTTATTTCCTACTCACCTCAAGTTACTAAAATAATTCCTTAAACCACCTTTTTAACTTAAATCAACTTACTAGCTAGCTAAAATAAACTCTGAAAATGATTTCTAAATCTTAAATTCTATCTCAAAACTCCAACTCCAGTCCGGCCTCACTGAATTAACTGAAAAGATAAAAATTTAAACTACTGTATAAAATAATTAACTTTAAAGAAAAGCATTTAAATACTCATGCAATAAAATCATTTTAATTTAAAATACTAGAATTATGCATGGGTTATACGTAGTCTAATTTATGGGTTCTACATGAGGACTCGCTACCCAGAGTTGTTTGGTAAGGTTTAATTTCGAGGACGAAATTTATATAAGTGGGGGAAGAACTGTAGAGCCCAAAATCAGTACACGTAAAACCTGTGCATTTATTTAATTGTTAAATCAAATATTTAAATTTAAAATGATTTTTTTGTGATGTATGATTTATTTAATTGCATTATTTACATTATTTTAATGTTTATATGATGCACGTTAAAATTTTTTCTCTAGTTTCATGTTTCAGACGATTATTCGATGCGGGACCGAGGAATAGAGACCGGTGACGATTTTTGGCAATTTAAAATGTGGTATTTTATTTTAAGTTGAGTTTGGGGCATTTTAAATAAATTATTATATTTTTAGCATTTTTCGAGTCTAATTGATTTATTTAGAGAGTTTAGAATTTTAAAACTTTTAAAGTTGGCTTTGTGCAATTTATTTTTTTAGAAAGAGGAATTTCATAAAATTAGTGTGTAGTTATTTTAATTGGGGAGTTTGGTTACATTAGTGTGGGTTAACATTTTTATTAGTATTTTTATTAGTTAAATTAGCACTAATTTCTCCTAATTAAAACACACACACACGTTTCACACACTCACACACACTTACACGTTTTTACACACACCAAAACACACACCTACGCATTTTATTTTCAGATTTTGGAGAGACAAAAACCTAGGGTTCTTGAGAGAAAAAGAGCCGCCCCTTCTCTTCATCTTCTCTAGCAATTTTCGTGAGTTTTCTTCCAAGGAAAACGAGCCACTAATCGTTCCGGATCAAGCCTCGCACCGTCTCCGCTTCGGTATCGCCGTATCATGAGTTTTAAATATCAAAAGGCACGTATATACTATTTTTCCTGTGTCGATCATGTCATAGTATGTGTTGCGTTGTTTTATGCGTAAAAATCCATGTATGATGTGCAAAGTTTGGGCAGAAACATGTTGGATCGATTTTTAAACGTTTTAGATCTAAAATTTTGAAATTTACTGTTATTTTGAAAACTGTGATTTTTCGGTCGTGAATTTCAGAAAGCTTTTGACATGAAAATTGTAGAATTTTTTGATACCTTCGATTTGATATAAAATTCGAAATATTTGGATAAACATTGAGTGAGTTATGATCATTTTCGTGAGACTGCTCAAAATGTGTTTTCTGAAAAATTATGTTATTGATGTGTTCTTGAGATTTTCTTGTTGCAGGCTTGTTGGGCATCGATGGGTGATAATTGCTGCATATAGGTATATCGAGAATGATGTTGGGATGTATGTTGGTATTTTGTTTCGTATTATTAAGCACTTGGTTTAGTTAGAAATCGTAGGAATTGATTTTGGTGTCAAATTTCGTGTTCATGAGTTGTATTGCGTTGTAAGTTGGACGTCGTTGTTTTGGAGCGTTTTTTGGAGTTTGAATGAGTGTTCTAGCACTCTAGGACGGGTCTCGAGGTGTCGATTTATGGTCGGGATGATAGAGTTAGGAGGAATAAGCCTTGAATACATGATTTCACGTTGGTTTACTTTCACCGAGCCTACACGGACACTTCGACGGACCCTGACACGGGGTCCGTGCCCTTGTTTCTTCCGAAGTGTCTTTTTACAGAGTCTACACGGACCCCTACATGGACCTAGGCACAGGGTCCGTGTCCTTACTTCTTTTCGAGTATGCTTTTACAGTACCTATACGGACCCGGACCCGGAGGGGTGCACGGGGTCCGTGTACTCCAGTCTTTGGGAAATATTTTAGGGATCGAATTGGGACTATATGTCATGGTTTAGTACGACAATTAAACGAGGTCAAGCCCTGAGTAATCTATAATGTCATAAGCCATTTACTTGATTCAGTGGTGAGTACGAATACCTACGTCTATGTTATGCAATTTAAGCGTTGAATTCACGTTAGCATATGCAGCAGTGGCCCCAAGCGAGATCCAACGAATCCCTCAACGCTAAGTAAGTATGTTTGACGTGCAAAGAAAATATTTCAAGTTTTTTAGGTATGCTAAATGTCTTGTGACCAATTTATGTATGGGATTGGAAAGCGGTAAAGCATGACCAGGGACCAATCCACCCCGTTAAATCATGAACGGGTTTTTATCAGGATTGTAAAGCGTTAAAGCATGAATGGGGACCAATCCACCCATTAAAGCATAAACGGGGATCTCATGTATGTGGCAGTGGATTCGTCCCTGTCAGCCCAGTACTGTGGTTTAGTCTGATCAGGCGATTTATGTTATGGGTCACTCGCTTTGAAACATGCCTCTACGCAAAATGATGAAGTTTATGTATGTTCATGAATGTACAAGTACGCAAGCACGTTTAAGAAAAGTTTATGCTTATGGCACGTCTATGTATGTACGTATGCAAGTTCAAGTTTTAGTGCAAGTTCAAGTTCATATATGTATACTCTATTTTAAAGTTGCATGTGGTTTTATTACGTATTACTCGTTACTTCCAGTTTATACGTGTTGAGTCTTTAGACTCACTAGACTTGATCGATGCAGGTGAAGATGACTTGGAGGAGACTAGGGGTGGGGACCAAGAAGCTGGCTTGGACTGAGCAGGAGGCTAAACCCGAGGACCGCCATGTTTTAAGCTTTTTGAAATGATCAAAATACTATGATTTATGTTACTGGTTATGAGTTTTTAATCATATGCTTTTGGTGAACTTTATTTTTAGATCGTTTGTTGCAAACACTTTTGGAGGCGTACAGTTTATTTTAAATCAAAGTTGACAGTTATTTTATAATGAAGAAAATTTTTAGTTTTCCGCAAATTTGAAGCAGTAAAAAGTACGATACGTTACAACATAAGCCTTGCCGGTAGTGGGTCATTTGTTCCTTGGGCAATCAACAGCCTTTTGGCCCTTTTCTTTGTAGATGATGCATCTTTGTGGTGGGAAGGAGCAGCTCACGAGGTTAATCTGGCTATTCTCATGTGGGATCACTTCAAAGACCATGTGAGCATCGTCCATGTCAAGATATCGAAAGTGTTTTACCATACGACCCAAGTACTGAATAAAACAACTGCAGTTTAAAAATATAAAAGGTGTGACCAGCGGAAACGTTTACTGTTTAAAGTAAAACAACCACATATTACTAAAAACCTGCCAAACCTCAAAGTACAAAAATCATAAACGTTTTCAAATATTGTTAAACCATATTCCTCATAAAATCATAAAATGCGGAAGAAATGCAAGGTCCTCGGGCTTCCAGGGCGCCACCAGCTCAGTCCATTAAGCCATCAGCACCTCCAGTCTCCTCATCAACAAACTGTTCACCTGCATCAATCACACCTAGTGAGTCTAAAGACTCAACACACCTGAACCGTTATAACAAAGTACATATACTTATCAAACAACAGTGAAAAGTACTGTAATTAAAATAACTTTCCAGATAATTGTAAGGCATGTCCATATACATAAACATAAACATATTCAATCATGTCATCATAACCATATTTGTTTTTCTTTTATTGAATTAAGTTCATTAGTTGTGACTTTCGTATCAGCTGTTGTTCGATGGATCCATCTACGTATAACCATAATACCAGGTGGAGGGGACATCAGCGACACTCTCACCCGTCAACTGAGCCTTGGCCTTACATGTTTCGTGTTCGTGTTCATATTAGTTACAACCAAGTCACATCCTTCAAACATGTCATCATATTCATCACTTATAAAATTCATGCATATACGTAAATTGTGTTGAAACTAAGCAAGCAATGTATTTTCAGCATTTTCATAAAAATTACATATTCAAGTGAACTGACCGTTTTAAACATGTATTTTCAGTACTCTGGTGATTTTCAGGACAATTAACTCGATTCAGGTGCAAAATAACAATTTTTCCCTTGAAACCCTAGTTTGACCATTTTACCCCTGAACCTTAAATTTCGACCCGAGTCCATCCAAACTAATTAAAACACCTTAAATCATAATTATAATCATTTCTTATACGTAAACATGAGCCCATGCATTAAATTCTATAATTCGTTTTAAAACATTGACCGGAGTCCCGGTTTTAACCCGAATCAACCCGAAACGCAACCGAACTTTCTCAAACTTAAACCATGACTTAACCACACATGACCAGCCCTTAAACAACCTAATTCAAACAGCTTAAAAATCTCAAAATGCACCTGGAAGTTGCTGGAATTTTCTGCACTCAAAGGGCCGAAACCCCAACTACAATTCTAAGCCCATAACTCGACCCTATGCCAAACCATGCCGGACCAGCCTCGAACCAAAAACTCCTAGGACTTGACTGAACCCTCCTAGACTGTTCTAACTCTGGTCCCCAGCCCCATGCACACGGATGATCATAGTTCACCCGAACAAGCCAAAATCGAACACATCTAACCATAGCTCCTTCGATCTGTCCCTAGACCATTACCAGCTCTACACGAGCCATCCTAGGCCACATCTCAGACCAACCAGGGTCTGATCGAAGGCTTGGAACTTCCCTTGCACTGCAGCTTGCATCCCATCACTCTATCTAGTCCCCAATCGAGCCCAAAACAAAGAAATCCGATCGGTCCCCTATCATGACTCGTTCCAGACCTGGTTTCTTCACCTAAACCCTCTCTAAACCTTCTGTAGATTGTCCCTTAACCGACAAACTTGGCAGCCCTTAATCCATGTCAAGGAAACGTGAGATGCAAGTGAAAAATCCAATATTTTCATGTATAAATCGTGATAAACAATTGTGTATCGGTAGGACTATAAACTGGCATGCAATATCAATCAAAATATGTAATATGACGTGAAAGATGCAAAAATAAATGTTTTCGGGTGTGCCTTGGTGTTGAAATGTTCAAAGATTCCAACTAACGGAACGAAGGAAGAACACAGGAGGGATGGGGCAAAGCTCCTATTGAAATCTCCTTGAAAACGAAGCAAAAAGGTATGGGTTTACATACAACTACATTGATGTTAGTAAAAGGTTCTTTAGATGCACGCGGTTCCAAGTTAATGCCAGATAAAAAGTGTGTTTGTGTGAGGTGCGGCCGAGAGGAGTGGGGAGGGTGGCTAGGGTTTGAGTGAGTTTGATAATAAAAAAAATGAATGAATACTAGGCCTAGGTTTAAAATAATGAGGTTTAGTAAGCTTGGCCCAAAATTCTACTAAAACAAGCCCATTAGACTCAATACACGCACGTAAAATATTTCTGCAGTGTCCCGAAAATTTGAAGGTACTCGTGAACCACATGCATGCAAGTTATCAAATTTTTTATGTATTTTAATTAAGTTATTTTAATGCATGATTGCGACATGAATATGTGTTTTTATGACATGGTTCATTAAGATTGCATGTTATAGGGCTTTTAGCTGTATTTCACGCTCGAACGAGGAAAGGAGACCTGGGACAGTTAAGGAAAAATATTTTCTTAAATGATTATTTTAATTATTTAATATATGATGTAATTGATATGAAAATTTTGAAAATGGGTCATTTGCAGTATTTTTACACGTTGAACCGTATTTTAAATCGGTACACGATTTTTAGCAAAATGGATTACTTTTTGAGTGTTCGGGTAATATTTTGAAAACTACTTTAAATGAAATATTTTATGAGTATATTATTGGGCTTAATGGACCTATTTTAATGTATGTTGGGCCTAAACTCCGATTTATCCACATTAATTAATTATTGCCCATTATGCATTTATATTATGACAAAACCTACCTCCCAAAACACTAATCACTCTCACTCATTCAGCTGCCCCACCCTCCCATGTCTGGCAGCTTTCAAAAATTTCAGCAGCCACCTTGTTTGGTTTCCTTAGGAAAATCTCATAAGAACTCTTCCCCGTCCCTCTGGTGACCATTCTACGTGATTGTGTCAAGGTTTTCGAGCGTAAATACGCAAAGGCATGCCCGATTCCCTTTTTTCGCATTGATCACATCATAATATGTGTTTTGAAATGTATTTGCATGATATATTGTAATTATAGTGTTATGCATTGGTTTTACTTGAATTCTACACGAAAATACGCAATTTTCTTGTCACGTTTCTCACGTTTCTTGACTTGTGTTGAAGGGGCTACCATGTCTCAAGGTTAGGAGTGATTTGATAGTAGACATGTAGGAACGTGTGTGTTGTTCTTGAAGTCAATGCAAGTTTGAGGGAGAACCAATCGATTCTCGTGTTTGTGGCTCGGTTTTGAAGAGTTGGGTAGGTCACGAGTATTCAAGGGCATGGGGTTGAAGGTCATGGCTAGGACAGTGTGGGAAGGTTTGGCTGTGGTCTATGAGAGGTTGGTTTGAGTTTGGTTGGGGCTGGTTGGGTGTGGTATATATTTTGGCTTCAAAAGTCGATTTTTGGATTTATCCCGCAGGGTTGGCTCCGCGGCGCCGCAGTGCAAGAGCTTCGGCGCTGGCACATGGCGCCTAGGCACTTACCAGCACTACACTGCCATTGCCTAGGCGCCAGTACTGTACTTGTATTTTGCGAAATTTTGTGGATATTGCTCGTTTTGGAGGTTGCAGTAAGTTTCAACGACATGCATGTAGTTATAAAGGGTTTAAGTTGAGTCACATAGGGTATGGTTAGGAGTCGTTCAGCTATGGTTAAATTGGGTCAAGTCTTGAGTTAATTCGGGTTAAACGGGACTCCGGTCTAAGCCCTGAAACGAAATATAGAAGTTAATGTAGGGCTTCTGATGGATCGTGTGCTCGGCACCTTTGAGGTGCTTTCAACACAATAAATCAATGAGCTGCAATAGCTCGTGTTCTAAGAATGATGACATCGATGAATTAGATCGAGTTTGGTTAGAAACCAAGCGGAAAACACTCGAAGTAATCATTCGTTAAGAAAGATGATCATTTAGAGCTTTTAATCTCGTGTAACTAATTAACTGAAGATAAGGGAGATCAGTTCTAGAATGTATCAGTTCAGTTATGGTGAGAACTGAATTGATAGCTATTCAAACTGATCAATTCAGTTTAAAGAAAGGGGCTAACTGTTAAAGTACACAAGATATGTTTATGGATGTTCGGAGACTTCAAATGTTCCTACGTCACCCCTTCTACCTCCTCAGGTAGGTACCATAGAAGACTTTGATTTATACAACTACTTGTACAAACCCACCCAGCTTAGGACTTACCCACTTCCTAACTGAACTCCTAGTCTAGACTGAAAGCAGCACCTTCCAGCCAACACTTGTTTAACGTCTGTGTCAAAGACTACATACACAAGTTTAACGTCTTTGTGCAAGACTGTATTTTGGGTGGTGGTGCGTGCGTGTGTGAGAACTGATCTCTGAGAATAATACGAAAGTGTTCTCACACACTGAGGGAAATAAACTTCTAAACTAAGCTGATATAACTTTGGAGTGTTCCGTCAACTGGGTGGTTGCTTCTTTGTAAGCTGATACGCGATAAGTGTGCCCTCTCTGTATTTTATCTTTTCACTTGTCAACTCTCATCATCGTCTTCACTGAGCTTCGGCTTCTATTTTTAGGAGTTTTGCTGAACGTACAGTGAGACTCAGTGAATGAATCCATTGCAGTTTGAATTTATTCCCCCAAATAGATATCTGGAACATTTGGCTTTAAACGCTGCTGCAACGTCTCTTATTGTATCTTGATAGTACAATAGCTTTTGTACATTTGTGCACAGCTGGATTAAGCTTGTCATATCTAAAAACTGGTTCGCTCCTAACTGATGTTCTAAACTGGTCAGTTGAACCGGTGAGGTGAAATCAGTTGACTCGGCAGCTGAACTGATTTCACTGATTCAGTTGAACTATTCAGTTGGGCTCTTAATCAGTTGAACACTTCATCAACTGGCCGGGCTTCTGAAGGTGTTCTGCTGAACCACCTGTCAACTGGACAATTAGTTGAACTGCTCTTGATACTTCAGTTGTACTGGTTCAGTTCGATCAATCAGTTGTCACTTTTAGTTTGCGTCTCGATAGCTTCAGCTTAAGTTGGTAACTGATCAGTTCGATGTCTGGTCAGTTTCAGTTTTTGCGCACTTAGATAAACTCATTAGAAATAAATAAACAAGTTTTGTTAACATCAAAATAAAGATTGCAAACATGAAATGTTCCAACAGGTTTGAGATACGTTTAAGGAAACGACTAGAAGTATGTTTAAGGAGTTTGATAAGTTTGAGCAGGTCGATTAGTAATCCTGGCAGTGCCCTGATAATTGAAAATGCATATTTAAAATGTATATGTTGATATGGAACATGGACTTTTACGTTAATGTTATAAACACGTTGCATGCTTGTTTTAAGGAAATGTATGTATACGCATGAATTTTACAAGTGATAAATATGATGACATATTTTGAAGAAGGTGAGTTGATTGTGACTAATATCAACACGAACACGAACATGCAAGGCCAAGGCTCAGAGAATGGGTATACATAGATGAATCCATCGAATTAGAACTAATACGAAAGTCACAACTAATGATCTGAATTAAATTAAGGAAAAGAATACGTATATGATGATACAATATGACATGATTTGATATGAATATGTTTATGTTTATGTTCATGCTTTTGAAGATCATGAAATTTATTTTGTTTACAGTACTTTGCACTGTTGCATGATATGTATATGTAATGGTTCAGCTATGTTGAGTCTTTAGACTCACTAGGTATGATTGATGCAGGTGATATTGTGGTTAGGAGACTGGAGGCGCTGAAGACTGAGTAGGCTGAGGTGGGGGTGCACGTGAAAACCCGAGGACTTTGCATTCCTTCCGCATAATATGATTATGAGTCAAGGGTTTAAGCAATATTTTTAAATGATTTTGAATCTTGTTTTACATTGTTGAGTTGTCAGAGTTTTGATATTGCGCTCGAGTTTCTCTTTTAGAACAAAAGACTAGGAGATTGATTACATTTTAAGATTTTGTGTAACTGCGGTTATTTTTATTCAGTAATCGTATGGATTTTAAAATGCATGATTAACTTATTTAAATATTTTTGAATGTGTATATTTTCGGTCATAGCTTTTAAAAAAAATATTTCAGTAGAATTTTAAGGAGCAGACGTTTAAATTTCGTTTTGGTGCGTTTTCAAAAATATTACCAGAATGCTCAAAAAGTCCTTTGTTTTCCTAAAATTCAACTACCGGTTTAAAAAATGGCTCGTCATGAAAAAATATTATAAAGAGCCCATTTTCAAATCACCTCTCATACACATCATATATTAAATAATTAAAAATAATTATTCAATAAAAATATTTTCCTTAAACTGTCCTAAATCTTCGTTCCTCGTTCAAATATCGAATACTGCCAAAAGCCCTAGTTTATGCTATTGTAATAAACAATGCTATAAAATATGAAATCATATCATAAACATACATTAATGCATTTAAAACATTCGATCAAACATTTTTAATAATATCATATATTTGCATGCAGTCATGTTACGTCGTTTGAATTTCTGTGCATTAGAAATAATAGTTTATTTTATTTAAAAAATAAAGATTGTATATCTATTTTAACTCAAGTACATTACAATAACTGTTTTTCGTAAATTATATTGCATTGTTTTAAAAAATATTGATCATGAAATTCATAGTAATGATTTTGCAAGAAATAGCATTTTACCAAAACCAAAATAGATTATACAATGAGATAAATTTTAAAGAGTAAGATCAAAATAGATTACCCAAGAGAGTTAAATTTTAATTAGTAAGATCAAAGTAGATTAAAAAAGTGAGTTAAATTTTAATTCTTTTTACATTAAAAAATAAAGTAGCATCATAAATTAAAAATAAAAATGAAATCAGATTATTTTAAACTATTACATTAAAAAAATATTAATCTTTTCATCTTTTATATTTTTTTTTATGTAGGAACCGTCTTAAATTTAAAAGAGTAGTTCTCTTGTGAGAGTCTCACGAATCTTTATATGTGAGACGGGTCAATCCTACCAATATTTACAATAAAAAATAATACACTTGGCATAAAAAGTAATACTTTTTCGTGGATAACCCAAATAAGATATATGTCTCACAAAATACGATCCATGAGACCGTCTCACACAAATTTTTGCAATAGATCACACAAGTTAGTTAAATTTTAATTTTTTCCATCAAAAAGTAAATCATCGTCTTAAATTTAAAATAAAAAAATAAATCAAATGATTTTAAAATATCGTATTAAAAAAATGTTTATTTGTTTATCTTTTAATATTAAAAAAATTATATTCTGATCCTTTATAATAAAATGAAATCAAATTATTTTCATATTTAAATTTAATTAATTGATTTTTCTAAAATAATAGGTAGGAACCGGCTCTATTCTTCATCTCTTTTATTCTATTTTTTTAACTTTAAAAAAAATGGTGGGCCCATCTTCTTCATGTGAATTTCCTATTTCTCTCGACCAATTTTCAATTTTCCATTCATGTGCATCTTCAACCTCTAATTTTGTGTGTTTTCCCCAAAATGGTCCGCTTGTCCGTTCCAAAAATATATAACAGCCGCTCCGCCGCCGAATCTCGTCGATTCAAGCCAACCGCTGTTAGCACACTTCAAGGTGTCGCGGCAATCGTTGATCCGCTTATAGAACGAACGTTTTTTGTCGTTGCGCGATCATTTTTATAATCGTATATTTCTCGTTGTGGTGTGTCTGTCACTGAAAAAAGGAAAAACATTAGAACAAAGAAAGAGAAAATCAATCGGTAGTCATCAAAAACCCTATTAGAAGATATGTTTCATATCTTGCATTATTTCACTTCGAAAATATATGTTTTTATTTGTGTTGTCACAATATTATTAAAGATATAAAAGTCATTTGATAATTAAATCTATTTTAAATTGAGGATGAAACATGTGTGTAAAAATTTTAAAAATATATTTGTCTATTAATTTTTGGGAGAAGATTTTAAGGTAATTAGGATTTTGACATATGACAGGATGTATAATTTGGAGCAAGCTCTCATTCAGCAAGCGATCATTAAAAAAATAACACCAATTGTGTCCTCTTTCTCTCTCTGTGAAAATTTCACAAAACCGATATATTAGCGTAAAGTCTTTGCAGCCCGACTAATATCAATGACTGCCATTTCCTAGCTACATTGTTTTAGACAAATTGCTAGCTCAAAAATATACTTCTTGCTTCAGATTTCTTAAAAATTTCCCTTTTAGCATCCGTAACTCTTCTACGCCTTTCCAATTTGCATGCTACGAAAACATCAAGAACACACACACACCGCACTCATTGACGAACTGCTGCTAATCACCCCTATATGCGTAATACACATATCTATCTATGCGTCTCTTTATGTCTTTTGCATGTTCTTGGTTTATATAACTTGTTCATGATCTCTTTCTGTTTATGGTGTTCAATCTTACTTTTTGACAAATGGGTATGAGTTAAATTTGTATTCTAACGGAGTTTAATTCATTTCTTGGTGTTTTGAAGTTTGTGGGGTTTCTGGGTCTTGATTTAATTGGGTTTTCGGGTTCTGCAAAGATGGCACCTGTGAGAAGGCTTAATAAGAAAAGGAAAGTGGAGAAGAAAGTTGAAGAAAATTCTTTGGCGTCTGGGTCTTCAGAGGAGGGCTCTGCTGAATGGTGGAATGTTTTGTCAAAGAAAATTGCTGGTATTGTTATATCATTTTCTTCTGTTTTTACCAATTTATTGTTTGTTGTTATGTTAAAGATGATGTCTGTTTTTTCTTTTTTTCTTTTTGAGATAAGATTATGTATTTCTTATGTATTCGTATGTTTATTTGTGTTGTAAAGTATTCAAGTATTATTGGCAATGGTTTCATCATCTGAGATTGATTCGTTTGATTGGTTTGTGATTTCTTTGGTTATTTCAATCTGGCAAATGCAAATGAATGTGCTCAATTGGATCCATAATATACCTTTTGTGTTCAACTCACTCCTCGTTGTCGACTCGAACAAAACGCAAATCGTTTGATATCTTGATGGATGGAATATGGTAACCGTGGCGTAGGAACAGTTCTTCAGTTCGTAGAGTTCATCTTCGTGGAATTAAAGAATTTCGGTTGGCAATTCATTTTATATATATTGAGTCGGTGAATCTGCGTATTGAATATGACATTACAGAAACCTCCACACCAATTTCCTAGGCTGGTGATTATTAGATATAAATGAATGATATGAACTGCAGAAATCCTTGCAAGGGACTTAAATATTTCTCTTCCACTGACATTGGTGAAGAAAAGAAGTTTCTCATAGACGGCAAAATTATTGTACAGATCCGAATTGAGGTTCAACAAAAGGCTTCTTGAATGAATATACCACCCTGAAAGGTGTTTCCTGATAACTTCTTGTTGTGGCTTGAGCCTACTTGATGTATATGAAGGCATCCTTTGAACTTAAACCTGCATATGTTCATTTCTTGATGAATTTCTGATAATTAAGATGCGTGAATAGGAAATCGTTATTTGGATTACCTAAAATTCTTACAAGTTGAAAAGAAATCGAGGGTAGAATAAGTTTTATTTAACTTGGAGAGTTACAATGCACCTGAACTGAATGGAACGAGCAGTCATGTACATAAAAACATACTTAAATGGATATACTGCTTTTGATCTTTTGTCTGAAAGATTTTTAGTTAGAGGAAATAAACACATGATCTTGTTTTTGCATATGCTTATTCCATATAATACTTTGATACAAGTTGGATTAATTGCAAGATTAGAAAGAGAGAAACCGAATGGAGTTGTTGAAGTGATTTCATTTCCTTATCAGTTATTAGCGATGCCATGCATAAATAGATTAACTAAAAGGAATGCTCTGATAAATGAATTAGCTTTTTTATTTTGTGAGTAACTCGTGGCCCTTAGCTTTATGTAGAATCCAGCTACAAAAGATAGCCTTGGACAATACACACACACATTCTGTTGCAAAATATTGCTGCTACATGTTCAGTTAATAGATCATTTTAACTGTATGCTTGTTTTTTTATATTATTTTCTGACATTATAAGCTCTTATGCAGATTAACAATTTTTATAATGGTTTTTTTAAAGATCATGGTGTTGAATTCAATCTAATTTTTTCATCTGGGATACTGCCATTTTACGTGTAGTACTCGTATTTTCCAATCTTTTTTGTTCTAAGGTAGATTTTTTGTTGTCATGTTTTTTGAGTTGATCTGTTTTTCAGGCACGATAGTGATCAATAAACTCTTTCTCGCTTTGCTGCAGGCAGTCCATTTACCTCAAATGGAGTTGACAGTTTCAAGTCTACTTTCAGAATGTCTCAAAAGACTTTCTATTATATATGTTCTCTGGTGAAGGACCACATGATGGCTAAAACACATTTCAATTTTTCAAATGGCGAGCCAATGTCACTAAATGATCAGGTAGCATTAGCACTTACAAGGCTCGGGTCCGGTAACTCACTGATCTCGATCGGGGACTCGTTCGGTGCACACCACTCAACCGTCTCTCAGGTGACATGGCGTTTTGTCGAGGCCATTGAAGAAAAGAGCCGTCACCATATCCGGTGGCCGTCTACCGATCAAGAAATGGCAGACATAAAACACAAGTTTGAGAAAATCCAAGGCCTCCCAAATTGCTGTGGCGCCATTGACACCACACATATAACAATGCTTTTGACATCATCGGATCAAGAAGCCGAGACTTGGCTGGATTATAAGATGAATCACAGCATGATTCTTCTGGCGATTGTCGACCCCGATTTGAGGTTTCTTGATATAGTCACTGGATGGCCGGGAATGATGAACGACCCTTCTGTTCTATATAGTTCAAACTTCTTCAAGCTGTGTCAAAAAGGAGAGAAAATGAATGGAAAGAAGATATCATTGTCCAACGACACCGAGGTGAGGGAATATATAATTGGTGATTCGGGCTTTCCTTTATTGCCTTGGTTAGTGACCCCATATCAAGAAAAAGAGTTGACCAAATCCGAATTGAGGTTCAACAAAAGGCTTCTTGAAACTCATGGTGTAGCAAAAGCGGCATTGGCAAGATTGAAGGAGGTTTGGAGGATGATTCGAGGAGATATGTGGAGACCAGACAAGCATAAGTTGCCTCGATTTATCCTCGCCTGTTGTATTCTGCATAATATCGTTATTGACATGGAAGATGAGGCTTCTCACGAGACGTACTCATCGTCTCTCGACCATGATCCAAGGTACGGTGAAAAGGTTTGTGAATCTGTCGACAAGAATGGTTCAATCTTGAGGGACAAGCTGTCCATATACTGTACGAGAGATTGCATTGTTGAATAAAGGCATGCATATGATTGACGAGAGGATTTGCAGAGGGTATAGTTTCCATACACAGCTAAAGTAGAGACTCAGCATTTTTAAAAGATTTGTTAAGGAATATTCATATTTCATTTTTACTTTAAACTGATATTTACAAATGTGTGAAACTTAAAGTAGTTTGCAAAGCTTTGGAGGATTTGTATTGCCAACTGTTACAGGGAACTTCTTACTTTTTTGTGTATTAAGATACTACATTACATTTTACATGAGGCGATACCAGACTGGCACTAAAATATCGCACATTTATGTTGCCCAAACATGCATTTGATTTAGTCAGTCGTCATTGGGACAAAAGAGAACCAATAAACCAAACACTCAAAATGGTGGCCCAATGTTCATCCTTAAACAACATTTTAAGTATTCAGACAAATATGGACTGTTAACACCCAAATCTGAAATGTGCAAGCAACATCCCAGAACTGATCATTCGGCTCAATCATTCCAAACCACCTTAAGTTTATCGAAAAAAGCTACTTTTCCGAGAAAAATTAGCACCACTGCAGTAAGGAAATTGGAATGGAGAAGGATTGCTCTTACTCAGCAGTGATAGTTGTCGCATGACCATCTTAAGTCGTAAGGACGAATATTAAACAGAACTAGAAAAACAGCAGTGAAACTGTACACACATCAGAGTTACACATCTGCTGAGATTGGATTCCTCTAACCATCAACTGCAAAATGAAAACATAAAATGAATCGGTAAAAAGCTTGTTTCACTTCATCCAAAAAGAAGTAAAATTATATGCCAATTTGCAATGCCCGTGCCACGTGTTCTTGAACTAGTTTAAGATAAATTTACTGTTCAATTTTAAAGTGGAAGAATGATAAAAATAAATGAAACACAGTTCAGGATTTACATGGTTCAGTAAGCAACATCCCATGATAATTCTAAGGTCTTACTTCGCCCAGAAAAAAAAATGTCACCTATTTATATAAGTAAAAAAAATTGGGATAGTTTGGTGGTAAATCTATCCTAAATAATTATAATCATAATCCTAAAAAATATCAAATTTTTACCGTCTGGTTGTAAAATAAACAAAAATATATTTGACATGCATAGTGGTTTTTGTGGATGCAATTTCTTTATTGCAAGTTGCAACTATGAAATGGCAGAAATTATAGGACAATACCAAGTTTTAGATACCAATTTACCCCGATGATTGGAGCTAGGAACAAAGCTGGTTCCTTCATTCATTAATTCAACGAATCTATCAGTCCACTGCTGCTTAACAGAATCTGGAACCAACGTGTCGGAAACAAAAGGGCTCCAGGCATCTCCCTTTGTACTAGAAAGAACCCAATTGACTTTCATTGGTGGTGCAACAAAGGAAGAACCTTGAGAACTATTTCCAGAAGTCTAAAAACAAAAGCAGCGACCTGATCAGAATTATTTAGTAACATGCTAAGAAAATTAGATTTAAAAAGTCAGGTTGAAATATAATAAAGTTTGAGCTCACCTTTTTACGGCTCTGAAGTTTAAAAAACTTTGAAAGGGGTTTATTTTCCTTTATTTCTTCTAGCACCTTCAATAAGGGGACGTTTTCTTCCAATTCTGCCAGATACCTCTCAACAGAAACTAGGGATCGGAACATCTTTCTCGTTTCAGGTTCATAGTAGTACTATGCCACAATAAAAAGCATTTTGTCTCAAGAAACAAGATTCATTAATGTATTTGAATGGTACAGTAGAAGGATATATAAGATGTCCTCCCAACCTTACGAAAATACAAACAGAAACCCATTTCAGATGTCTAGTCCCGAATCAGGTTGATAGATAAAAATATATTTTTTAACTTTTGTCCAACTTACTAACTAATGTAATATGATTGCAAGAATAACTAGCAATGAGAGGCACCACCAAAATCTCATGTTTCCGGTCCACCAAGTTTTATAACTGAATGAAGTAAAATTTCAGAAAGTTACTCATAAAATTTCAACTGTTTCAATTCTGAAAATATTGAGATCATGAAGTAAAAAACAAAAATTAGGAGACAAAGAAGTGAATTTACCTTGTCGATGATTCGTGTATCATATTTTCGAGGTACCTTTTTCACAATCCATCCGTTCGGCAGAACAGAGGGTGTCTTGCAAGCAGTGGAAGCCACAATTTCCAAATGACTTTCCTTTAGTTCACCGTCATCTAGTCTCAGCATCTGCAGAAATGTTGTTATAAATCATAGTGCCTAGCTTCAATGCTTTTTAATACACAGTGAAACTAGAGAAGCTGGAGAGAGACTCTTTCACATATAACATTCATAAAGATGGGACAAAAACAAGGAAACTTAACCTTCAATCTGAAACAATCATCCTCCTGATGCAACTACAAATTCGAAACCCCATAACAAAAAATATCACTTCTTATTTAAGTTCCAAGTAAAGACTAAGCAAAGTTTCATTGATTCTGAATTAATGAGATTCCTTTCAAATGCGTCATATTAAAACATATGGTGACAAAACAAGAACATCAAGCTTCAATCTCTTCACGATTTGGACAAGACACGACATGGATGTGCTTCAACCAACATTAGTTTCTTGAGTACAAATTTCGACTTAGCTTAAGCGATATGATGACTACAAACACATAACATGATTTGGTTTCAGGACGATCTTAAAAGAAAATATAAGAAAAATATTCATCGAAGACCGATTCTTTCAAGAAATAATAAGCATAAAAACAAAAATCGTAAATCTTTTAGTGGGTAAACCAAATTTCTAATTCTCACATATGCTAGTCAATGAAAAACAAAGAAAGAAACTTCATAGTTTAGTAGGATAAAGGGAACCATTAGAAATAAGTAAAATAATCAAAAACAACTTATAAAAAAAAACGCAAACAATGGCATTTAATACATTATCGGAGAATAAGACGCATGGTTTTTTTTTTTTTATACCATTTATAGATCTCATTTGCTGAGCCAAATGCTTCTCACCTCAACACCCATGAGTTAGTGATTAAAAACTAAAAATTCAAAACAAAACAAAAAGAGTGAGCTCAACTATACATGATTGTGAAGAGTCATCTTCCTGGGGGATCTACGTGGGGTATATTGTTCCCCGTTAAGATATCTTTCAACTTCTTTCATTGACCTGAATTTGCGCGCAGTCTCCGCTTCATAGTAGTACTACATCAATCAACAACAAATACCATTGATCAAGTAATTTCCACACCTCCCGTTCAAAATAATCGGAAGGGAAAACAAGAAACTAGAAACACATTTTTCTGAGGAGAAAAAAAAAGTGGGGGAGTGTGGGGGGAAGGCTCCAGGAATCAGAACTTTAGAAGAAATGCAATAACAATGTGGAAAATTTGAAACCATGTCAGAATGATAGCCATCAGAACGGGGCACTTCTTTGATTCCCCATCCAGGTGGGAGCGGCGCCACCGCCATCCGACGGCGGGTCGGCAGCGGCACAAGCAATGAGTTCGACGGTCTGGGAGTGATGGTGTGTCGTTTCATGTTGACGTACGTCACTCTGTCAACTGGCGAGTGGTGAATGTTGTCCGCTTGCGCTTAAGCCTTAAAGTTGCAGCCTGCACACGAAAATAGTGCTTCCGCACGCTACAATATTTATGTAATAGTCGATCGACACACGTCATGTGTATTTATAAAAAAATTTTTTAATTCACATGGTAAAAATAAAAAAAAATTTATACTGTTATTTTGATATATAAATTAAAAATTAAAAAAAAAACAAATATGAATAATACATGCAACTTAATTTGTAAAAAATAAAACTTTATTCACCTAACTGCAATAACTTACATCAAAATTTCAGCATTTTATTAATATATATATATATAAAAAATTATTCAAACATATTATAATACCAAAAGTTAGTTATTTTAAATGCTTAGTATATATATACACTAGTATATCGATGGAGTCGTTGTGTGCTTATATAACATTTATTATAATTCATTTGGTTTATATTTAAATGAGAATCAAAATATAATTATACGAAATAGATAGGTACTACACTGTAATTTTGATATATGAATTAAAAAAATAAATAGGAAAAAGAAAGGGAAAAAAAACCAAAGTAAGAATTAAACCTACAACTTGACACTTAAAAAATAAATACTTTATCCGCTGAACTACATGTGACTTGCATTAAAGTTGTAACACTTTATTAATATATAATTATTAAAACAAATCATGAAAACAAAAGTTAGTTACTATATATCTCTCAAACTTAATAATATAACTAGTTACTCTACACATGCGATGCGTGTGTGTACTGTCTTTTTTATCATTATCGATGGACTAAAGTGAAATTTGACAAATTATGGAGGGACTAAATTGATAATTGAATTGTTGAAATAAAAAAAAAAACGTGTGTTGAAATTAAAACAAAAAACAAAAGTGTAATATTAGTATCATATAAGGGTAAATTTGGAAGAAAAATTTGGTGTCATTCCTAGATGATTACTATCATATCATCAACTTTAATAAAATAGAATATATAATAGTGTACTGACGTAAGCGTTGCATGCTTGTATAATAAGTTTTATAATACATTTGATTTGTATTTAAATTAGGAGAAAAATGTAATTATAAAAATAGTGAGAAACTACACTGTCATTTTGATATATGAATTAAAAAAATAAATATAAAAAAGAAAGAAAAAAAACCCAAGTAGGGACGGAACTTGCAATTTAATTCTTAGAAAAAAAAACTATTTCCACTGAACTACAATAATTTACATCAAAATTTTAGCATTTTATTAATATATATTATTATTAAAACAGACCATAACATCAAAAAATATTTACTCTAAGTGCTTCAAATTTAAAAATATAGTATAGATATATATTTAAATATATTAGTTTGATTTATGAATTTATTCGGTTAATCTTTTTCTCGGTATTAGTTAATTAATATTTTATTTATTTATTTGATTTTTCAATTTTCTGATTTAATTATCATTTTCTCATTTAATTATTATTTTCTCATTATTACTGTAACGTTTCAAATTCGACGATTGTCCTAACTGTACCAAGATGAATCTTTCCAGCGTGCTTATTGTAACGCCCCGAAAATTTGAAGGTCAACGCGAACCACATACATGCAATTATTAAATTCTTTTTGTATTTTAATTAAATATTTTAATTGCATAAATTAATTATGTTGTGCATATTGACATGTTTAAAATATATTTTTTTTCACATGGTTGCATTAAAATATATTTTTAAAGGTTATTCGAGTTGCGATCGAGGAACGGAGACCGATCGCTGAAAAATAGAAAATGTTTTTATTAAATAATTGTTTTTAATTATTTAAATTAAGTGTGATGGTTTTTCTTATTTTTGAAAATAAGGGGCTTTGAGGTGATTTTATACGCCGAGACGTCAATTTTATCGGTGTTGGTTTTTCAACAAAAATGCGAATGTGTTGGCAACCTGGCTAATAAATTCACAAACTTTTCTACTCAAAATAATTTTTAATATTTTAATTAAGTACTAATGGGCCTAATAACATGGTTAATGGGCCTAAGCCTTGTTGGTAATTAATTAACTATATAATATGTAATTCTACCCCATTAAAACCCCCAAAAAAACCCACGTCTCCCCTACTCCCAAAAGCATCACAATTTTTTCACAAGCAAATACACGACACACACCACAATTTGAAAGAAAATAGTCGAAGCCTTCAAGGAAATATCAAGCCAAGGTTGTCGTCGTCGTTCTTTGCAATCGTCAACGAATAATCGTCGTTAAATACGCAAAGGCATGCGATATTCTTTCCTTCAAACATCTATCACACTATAGTATTTATTTAATTGTGTTTTACATAAAAATCAAGTGTCATCATGTTATATTTTCGTATATGCTTCAAAAGTGATTTTTAAGGCTTGGATTTTATTCCAAAACATTTTTATTATGTGCCTAAAGGGGCTGTAATAAATTAGGATGTTATAGGGCATGTTTTACACGATTGGGTTTCGTGGCTTTGCTTGGTCTTGGCTTGGAACCAGGGCTATCCAGGGTAGTGATTGAGTCGAGGGAAGAGTCCTAGCCACGCTAGGACTCGAGACCAGGGACTGAGGAGGAGTCCTAGCAAGCTAGGACTCCACCCGAGAGAGTTATCAAGGAGGGTCAGGTTCAGTAGCTTATGCAGGAAGAAGGGGCTCGGCCAGGGGGTCTAGATTGGGCTAGGCTAGGTCCTTAGGGTCCTAGGGGGTGCACAAGATCTGGGCTAGGGGCTGGGACGGCTGGGTTGGCTGCTGGTTCGAGGAACGAGAGGAAGGTGCATGGCAGCAAGGGTGTTATGTGAGGTTGCTGTCAAGCTTCAGGGGTTCGCTGCTCGGGTTTAGGGGCTTGGGCTGGTCTGGGCTTGGTCTGGGCATGGTCCAGGTAAGGTTAGAGTCATGAGGGGTCAAGTGGTTAAGGGCTGGTAGAATCCTAGGCAACTAGGAAACCTAATACACCTAGGATACTAACACACACATACAAGCATGCATTCGGGTCCAGGGTGCAGGGGCTGTAACTTGGTTCTAAAGGCTGGTTAATGGGTTGGGCCTTGTCATTAGGGTTCCTAGGTGGATTGGCTAGGGTTTGGCTCGAGGTGGCTCGGGCGTGGCCGGAGTATTTTGGAAGATGACTCGGGTGGTTCGATAAGGTGTCAAATTCAAAAATTAAAAGGCTAAAATTGAATCCATCGGTCCACGGGTGTGGTTCATGACTTGGAAGGGTAGAATAAATACTAAAAATGTTATGTTTAAAATTTGGGATCAAAATAATAAGTTTTGGATTTATCCGGGATTTTATCGCCGCACGAAACGTTAATTAAAGAATTAATTATAAAGCCTAGTTTTAAGCTTTATAAAATTATGGAAAATTATATTTAAGCTCAAATAATTTAAAAGTCTAAGTTTGTAAATTGGGAATTTTATATTAAGGTTTGGTTTAATTCGGGATTAAAATGCAGTAATACGTATTATTTAAAGATTAAATTAAAAGTTCTCGATTGAAGCTAAATAAAAATACGAGAAAATTAATGTAAGTTTAAATAATTATTTGGGACATGTTAGAGTCAACGGAATTAAGAAAATGTCAAAACGTGAAATTTTACGTCTAGGGTAAAACGGTCATTTTACACCTAGAAATTAGTAAACGTCATGGCAGTGCCCTTGTAATGCCCGGAAATTTAATCCTAGTAATCTGTAATTATTGATTTATAATTTGATATGATTATGAAAGGATTAACCGAGATCCGATTTGAGATAACGCGTAAAAAGATGTATGTGCGAGGATGAGCTCTCGCGCATATGCGCGACCAGCCGGGCGCATATGCGCGAAATGTCCAGAGGACCTCGCGCATTTGTGCGACCTGATCCCGCGCATGTGCGCGAGGGTGGCAGAGAGTTGGGCAGAAATTTGAGTACCTCGCGTATATGCGCCGAATGAGGGCGCGCATATGCGCGAGGCACTGTGCACATCACGCGCCGAGACATATGGTCTCGCGCATATGCGCCGGTAGATGTCGCGCATATGCGCGAGACGTGTTGCACCTAGAGTGAGCCATTTGCCTTGTTGCATGTACGTTGATGTATATATATATATATATATATATATATATATATATATACAATGCAATTCGTTTCTTCAGAAGAAAACCGAGAAAGGGTCAGGGGAAAGTTGTGAAAGATCCTTACGCATTTTGTGAAAAATCCGTCCGTCTGATTTTGAATCTGACTGCAGTACTGTGTTCGTATCAACGCAGGCTACAACTGGACGTAAGTTTTACTACGTTTTGATATGATTTGAAATTATGATGTTGTCAGAATTGAATGGAATTCATATATGATGTTCTTCACATGTTAGACATCATAGAATCGAAGTCTGATTAAGAAACGGACTGATTATGGAATTGTTATGATTTTTTGAAGTTAATTGACTGAGATATGATATCAGATTGTATTGGTATCGATTATTAGTTGAGGGAATTATTATCTGGTGATGTTATATTGACCGGGATATCGGGATTGTGCGCTTATACCGTTGATTTTGAATTATTGATCAGATTGGTATCGATTTAAACGGTATATTGATATAATATCATTGATATTTCCATTGCCAGATCGAAGGATTGATAGAGTTTGAATTCCAGACCGAAACTACGAACGAAAGGTATAAGTTAATGTGGTATTGGGAGATCGACTTGAGTCGGTTTAGACTTGAGTTTCCCTAAATCACATACTTTACTTTATTGCATCGATATTTGCATTGATTTGATTGATATACTTGTTCTCTTGATTTATAGACAACAGGTATTAGACGAGTAATCTTGTGACAGAAGTGCCTGATAGTGGCGGGATCGCCACGGACACATTGCACGATGTCACAAGATAGTGTATTGGCGATAGTGCCAAAGTCTGTCACTGGATGATTGGCTATCGATGTGGATAGAATTTGGGTTTCTTCTATTACTGTTGATCGATGTCGTATCGGTGTGGATAGAATTGGACCTTCTTCTATTACTGGTGATCGATATTATATCGGTGTGGATAGAATTAGAGTTCCTTCTATTACTGGTGATCGATACCATATCGGTGTGGATAGAATCAGACCTTTTTCTATTTCTGGTGATCGATACCTTATCGACGTGGATAGAACTGGAGTCTTTTCTATTACTGTTGGTCGATATAGGAATGCCAACTTCTGGAAACCGGGATCCCTAGACCAGGATTGAGTCTAGTCTAAATTGTGTAGCTACGAGTATTGTCGACAGTCTGATATTGATTATGTTTCAGATTTTGATACATATTATTGTTATCTGTTACATGCTTTATATTTGGTTATATGATTGCATGTTTCGTTGATTTATACTGGGATTATATTTTCACCGGAATTATCCGGCTGTTGTCTTGTTTGTATGTGTACATGACAACATGTGGGACAGGATCAGGGTCCAGGAGATGAGGAGAGATCGTGATAGAGTGGAGACTTCGGACTTTGATGTATATAGGGTTTTGGCACTTGATAATTAGATGTTGAACCTTAGTTTTTAATGATTTGTAGACGGTACAGGACTTGTACTTTATTTATACTGAGTTGTATATTAGTTTGATGTCACTACAGTTCCGCATTATTTTAAAAAAAAAAATTTAGACCCTGTTTATTATAATTGATTAATTAGTCCCAATGATGATTAGGAACATGATTAGCGTCCGGGTCCCCACAGCCATGAATGCTGTTTTATGTGCAAATATGATTATTTTCAATGGTTATGAATGTTTATGGAATTTTACATGTTAAAATGATTATTTTAAATGTTTATGGAATTTTATATGTTTAGGGATTTTTATGTCAAAATGTTTATTTTAAATGTTTATGATTTAATATGTCAAAATGTTTATTTTAAACGTTTATGATGCTAAAATGTTATTTTAATTGTGTATGGATTTTAATATGCTAAAATGTTTATTTTAAACGATTATGGATTTTTATGATAAAAGGATAACGTTAAAAGATATGTTGCATGCTTGTTTTTAAAAGAAAAGGATATTAAATGCATGATTTTTATAAAGTGATGAAAATGTGAAACATTGGAGGAGATGAAGTAATTGTGACTATTGAGGATATAAGGATAAGAATGTGGATGTCGTGAGGGGAAAAGGCCCCAGAGGGAGCTCATTTTCGGGAGAAGGCCCCAGAGGAAACCCATGCGTGGGAAAAGGCCCCAGATGGAGCTCTTCTATAGGAGAAGGCCCCCAAGGGAGCCCCGACGATCGTATTTCCATTTGATGAGGATAGGTCAAGGACCCAGTTGATCGATGAGAGTGTTGCTAGTGTCCTCGCCGCCCAGTACTGTGGTTACATGTAGACGGATCCATCGAATTTTTGAGGATGAGGAAAGTCACAATTAACGATCTGAATTCAATAAAAAAGAAAAATATTTATGATTATGATGAAAGGATATATGTTATGAAATGAGGAAAAGGAAAAAAATGTTGAGGTTTATGTTATGCATGTTCATATGAATATGTTGAAGATGATATGAAAAAGTTTACGAAAATGTTTATGTTTAAGGTTGATGCATCATTATGAAAAGAGTTTTGTTTAAAGTTTACGCATCATGAAAATATTTACGAAAATGTTATGTTTAAAGTTTATGCATCGTCATGAAAAACAATATTTTAAGTACAAGTATTTTCACTATTGTATTTGATCTGTATATGTAGTACTTGTTATCAAGATTATGGTGTGTTGAGTCTTTAGACTCACTAGGTATGATTGATGCTTGTGATTATGATATTAATGTTAATGGAGGTGTTGATGGTTGATCTGACTGGACTGAAGGTGCACATAACCCGAAGACCTACGCTAGTTTTCCGCACTAGTTATGATTTATGATTTTAAATTATGTTAAATATATTTTTATGACTTTTATTAATTTATGAGTGGTTTTTGAGAGGTTATAGTATGTGCTACACTTTTCAAATGTTATTTTTAGGTTTAAAAAATGTTGGATGATTTTATGCTATTTCCTTTGGTTTTCAAATTATAGTTGGTTGAGTTATTTTAAAATAATGTCAAAAATATTTTATGGTTCAGCCGAATGCTATGTGAGGTTTTAAAAAGAGTAAAAAAAATTTCTAGTATTTTTAAGCAAATAAGCAAACGTTTCACTTATGTCCTCACTCACACGCACCATAAAAAACTTCTCAGGGGGTTACCCATCTCAAAATTGCCCCAAGTCAAGCACGCTTAACTTTGGAGTTTTTAAGTGATGAGCTACCGAAAAGAAGATGCACTTTCTTGATATGAGTAGTACATATCAAATCTTTTAAGCCCTTCTCAACTGCATAGTCCATACCTGAACAGGTTCAGAATCCCTCTCTTTCCGGTGTAAGATCGGTTCATTCATGTTCCCTCCGCCTAGAAGCCTGTTAGAAGCAGCTCATTGTCCGTGCAATCTCATGGCACCGGCGATCACCCCCCGCCCTCTTCGGTCCCGGGACTCACATGCCCACCAGCTTCCGCTTGGTTCGTCCCCGAACCACACTGTACTAGGAGAGTTCGGCTCTGATACCAACTATGACGTCTACTAATTTAAAATGTTGCTGAATTTATTATTATTATTTTTTTTTGCAAAACAAACATTTTTGAAATTAATTATTTAAATATTTTGCATGCATGCAACCTTACTGAAAATATGTCATTTAAAAATAATCATAAACGCTTGACAGAATAAAATGTTGCAGTTTAAAAATATTGCCAACTCGGCCCAGTATATTCCATAAATAAAATGAAACGAGTAAAAATCCTGAAAGCCAACAACATATCATAAAAACATATAGAACAGATTATGTCTACTCAAAGCTCATAAAATCGTGATGTGCGAAAAAGTGTGGTCCTCGGGTCGTGTGCGCACATCCAGCTTTGCCAACTCATAGTTTGGCACCCCCGGTCTCCTCATCCAAATGCTCACCTGCATCACACACGCTTAGTGAGTCTAAAAAGTCAACACACTTGTACCGAATAATAGCAAATACGTATACATAGCACACAATAGTGAAAAATATTGTAATCAACATACATTTCATGAACTTAAAAGCATAAATGTAAACATGTTGTATAAATCATTACATGTCAAACAGCTCATCTTAACATCATATACTTATACATTTACTTTAATTAAATTCAGTTAATTAGTTATGACTTTCGTAACAGCTTTATCGTTTCATCATTAATCGATGGATCCATCTACATAAACAGTGGTACCAGGCGGCTGTCGGATATCAGCGACAATATTACTCATCCACTTTGCCTAGGCCTTGTTATTATAATTTACATATATATCGTTAGTCACAACCAATTCTCATCTTTCAAAGTATCATCATTTTCATCACTTAACAAAATCATGCATATATGTAAATTTTATTAAAATCAAGTACGCAACATAATTTTCATAATTTCATAAAAATCATAATCATGATGCATAAATATTTAAAACATGCTAAATTTTGTGCTCAAGGCGTTTTCAGGACTAAAAACTCACCCCGGGTGCAAAAATGACCATTTTTCCCTGGAATCCCAAAATGACCGTTTTACCCCTGGACCTCTAAATTTCGACCGAAGCTTACCAAACTCCTTACAACATCCCAATACATACTTATAATCATTCCTTAGACGTAAACTCGAGCCCGTTACAAAACTTAACCGATTCATTTTAAAAATTGGACCAGAGTCCCGGTTTTAACCCGAATCGACCCGAAACTTAACCGAATCTTCCCAAACTTTTACCATACCTAAAACACACCACAAAAGCCCCTAAAACCCAAATTACAGCCCACTATGACTCACAAAAACAGGGCCACAAGCTGCTGGAAAAATCTGCATAAACCCACCCGAAAACCCTAGATGAAACAACCCTCCAAATTTTGTCCCTAGCTCAAGACCAAGCAGACCAGCCCCTAACCAACCCTGCCTAGACCACCTTAAGACCCTACTGGACTGTCCTAACCCAAGCTCACAGCCACTTGTTTGACGGAACTCGCCAACGCTCGCTAGACACTAAGTAAGCACCACCCGCGGCCATCCTCCACTCAACTTGATCGAACAACTTCGAGGCTGGTTCCAGCAGTCCTAGGCCTTGTCTCAGACCCAACAGGGCCTGCTACGTGGCTTGTATTGGTCCTTGCGCCGCTGGCTCAGCCCCTCACACGATGCCTCTCCAAAACCGCAACAACCATGGGTAAAGCAACCCTCGGCCTACAACAAGCTCACAACGTCTCAACTCCAGCCTATAATCACCTTGATCCTCGACATATTCAGCCTCTTAGGACCCTAGTTCGACAGCCTTTCACCATAGTAACAAAAACGTGAGGTGTATGCAACAACATGAGGATTTCGTGTCAAACCAAGAGCATAAATGCTTTGTCATGCAAAAACCGAGCAATACATATACATAACACACATGAAGGCATATATACAATGTGAATGATGTGTAAAAGAAGATACATGGTGTGCCTTGATGATTAAATGAACAAAAGCTTGATGATATGCGCGTAGGAAGTGAAACGGAGAGACGGGAAGAAGCTCTCTTGAAGGGACAAGCAATGGCCGACCTAGATGCTAAACAAAATTATGGGGAGGCTGCTGAAAATGAAGGGGGACGACTGCTGCTAAGTAATTAGGTTTAGGGTTACTTAGGGATATAAATAAATAAAAGGTTTAAGCATAAATGAGCCCTTAAAATTATAATTAAATGGTTTAAAAGGGTTTTAAGCCCATTAATCCCTAAAACAAGCACAATAAACTTAAAAACATTCTCGAAAAATATTTTGTTTAGGTATGTTTTTGAAAATATTTCCCGAGCCCTCAAAAAGTCTTCCGAATCGTTAAAATTTGCGTACCGGTTAAAAATTTAACCCGGCTGGTAAAAATACCCAACCAAGGTTTATTTTCAAAAATCAACCTTAAAAACACTAATCATGTAATAAAAATATTTTTCCTGATAATCTCCGGTTTCCGTTCTTCGTTCGAGTGCGAAATGCATCTAGAAATCCTAATGTGTGAAATTTAAAAAAAAAAAACGTGAAATAAGTCCTAACCATGCAATAATTATACATTAAATGCATAAAAATAAATAAACATGTGATTTAAATAAAACCTTAAATTGCATGCACTCAGGTTACATTGCTAGATTCAGGGGCTATGCATTCATTTATATCTGAATCTTTCGTCAAGCGACTAGGAATCATACCAGTGGCGATGGATTCAGGGTTCAGAGTATCGATTCCATCCGGGGATCAGATGTTCACTTCTCAGATAGTGAAGAGATTGGAGCTTCGGTTGCAGAAATATATGATGCAGGTAGATTTGATAGTGATACCGTTGCCGGAGCTCAACATTATTCTGGGTATGGACTGGCTCTCTTTGAACGGAGCTATCATAGACTTTCGACAGTGGTTACTGTCTATCCGACAGCCCAGCGGTAAGCCGTTCATTTTTGAGGCACCCAGACACCGTCATTTTCCGCACGTCATTTCCTGCATGTGTGCGAGGAAGCTTATGAAGAGAGGCTGCCAGACATTTTTGGCCAGCATTGTATCAATGTCAGAGCCAGTCAGTCAAAGGCTAGAGGACGTGGATGTGGTCAGTGAGTTCTCCAGTGTTTTTTTTACGATGTTTCAGGCATTCCACCATACAGAAAGGTGGACTTTTCTATTGAGCTCATGCCAGGTACAATGTCGATCTCTAAGGCACTCTATCGTCTATCACCTGCAGAGATGAAAGAATTGAAAGACCATATACATGATTTGCTAGATAAGGGTTTCATTCGCCCTGGCTTTTCTCCATGGGGCGCTCCGGTACAATTTGTCAAGAAGAATGATGGCAGCATGCGGCTTTGCATCCACTGCCGAGCTGAACAGAATCACAGTCAAGAACAAGTATTCGTTGCCGAGGATCGAGGATTTATTTGATCAGCTTCAGGGAGCATCAGTGTTCTAGAATATAGAACTTAGATCCGGATACCATCAGCTAAAGGTGAGAGAGTCTGATGTGCATCAGACACCCTTCCGAACGCGTTATGGGAACTATGAGTTTTTGGTGATGCCCTTTGGTTTGACGAACGCGTTAGCGATATTCATAGATCTCATGAATCGCGTGTTTCAGCCATAATTGGATCAGTTTGTCATAGTTTTCATTGACGACATCTTGATCTTTTCAAAGAGCAGGGAGGAGCACAATCAGCATCTGAGGACCGTACTGCAGACTCTATAGAAAAGACGTTTTTATGTCAAGTTCAATAAGTGCGAGTTCTGCTTGACAGAGTGGCATTCTTGGGCCACATAGTATCGCGGGGTGGTATTGAGGTCGACCCCAGTAAGGTCGAAGCAGGCAGAGATTGGCCAGTGCCTAAGAACGTGACAGAGATCCGTTGCTTCTTGGGATTGGCTATGTACTACAGGAAATTCATTCAGGGCTTCTCCTCTATCATGGTGCCTATGACCGCCTTGACGAAGAAGAATGCCAAGCTTATTTGGGGATCTGAGTGCCAAGAGAGCTTTGACAGATTGAAGCAAGCATTGAACACTGCACCAGTTATAGCTATGAAATCAGGTCAGGGAGAGTTCGTGATTTACTCAGATGTTTCGAAGCTCGGTTTGGGCGTGGTTTTGATGCAGCATGATAGTGTTATAGCCTACGCGTTCAGACAGCTGAAGGTCAATGAGAAAATTTATCTAACTCATGACCTCGAGCTAGCAGCAGTGGTATTTGCCCTGAAGATTTGGAAACACTATCTGTATGGGGAGAAGTGCAGGATTTTCACCGATCACAAGAGCTTGAAGTGCTTCTTCACACAGAAAGATTTGAACATGAGACAAAGGAGATGACTGGAGCTAGTGAAGGATTATGACTGTGACATTAGCTACCATATGAGTACTGCTAATGTGGTTGCAGACGCTCCAAGCCGGAAGCACGCAATGATTGCTCATTTTTCAGTACAGAGACCGATACAGGCGCAGATTCCGAGGTTTAAGCTTGCATTTTAACACTCATTGTTGTATTATTTGATCTTGTAGAGATTAGTTGTGCTAATAAGTTACACATCAGTTGATTACTAATAAATTGTATTGAAACTAAGAGTTTCAGTTTTGGCATTGTTAAGTCCAAACTGAAATGGGTTTGTACAAATCTTTGTATAGATCAAAGTCTTCTAGTAAATATCCTATCTTCGAGATATAAGGGGTGACGTAGGAGTGCTAAAAATCTCCGAACATCCACAAATCTTGAGTCCCTTAATTTCAATTTTATTCTATCTGTCATTCAGTTTATTTCCGCACTTTCATTAGTTAACTGATTGACATCGACAACAAGATTCCTGAATTCAGTTTATCGCTAAACCGATTCATTATTCGAAAAGATTGTGAAAATTGTCAAGTGTTTATTCAAACCCCCCTTCTAAACACTTTTTTCACTCTCAACCGATCCTTACCAATCGTTACGGAAAATCTTCTTAAAAATTGAATCAAATCATTATACCGTCGTCTAAAAATTTTCAAATTTTAAAATCCCACCACTTACAGCCCTCCACATGGACTTATCAACGGCTCTCCGAACAAACATACATACATTTTGAGATATATTGTATTATCACCCTCATTCTAACACTGCAATTACTACTCTCACGTAGCTATTCCAAGATATTTTGCTCGTAAAAATCTTCTTGCAGATTTCATCTTCTTCTTCACCACACAAATATGGCCGCATACATTGCTCACAACACCATTGCCATCAACTTTGCATCTCTGTTAGCCATGACCATCAAGCCAATGAAAGCCATGTTCAGAAAGCTCGAATCCTCTAGCCTCCGCTACTTTTTGGGATGCAGTGAGAAGTACTCTGACATCTCAGTGAAGGAATTTTTTGACATTGCTTATATGGAAAATGGAGAAATAATTTGTGCCGTTCAGGGAAAGAATCTTCTTTTCACCCAGAAATTATTCGCTGAATTGTTTAAACTACCAGCTGCAGGAATCATAGACTTCTCCACTCTCCTAGAGGGAAACATTGATCTTTGGAGAAATAATTTCTCTATCTCTGAATCACCAATCTCTTCTCCAACATGCCAAAAATGAGATCTGAGGATTGAGTTCATACTGTTAGCTGAAATAGTGGCGAAGGGGATTCTCGCCAAGCCTGGTGCATATGAGAAAATAACCTTTGAAAAATTTATTGTCATGGCCACCATCGCATCAAATATGAAAGTTAACTGGTCTGAGGTCCTATTCAAAACACTCACTACGATGATAGAGAAAGAAAACCATTCTCAAGGTTTTGCGGTTCAAATCTGCCATCTGCTAACTGATGCAGGAGTTCAACCAGTGGGAATGGCTGAAGTTGGAAAGACCAAGCTGTTCAACTGGCCAACGGTTGAAAAATTTATCAAGAAGAATCGACCAACCGACGAGGAGATTCTCTATCAAAACAGAGACTGGGGTTGAATTTGGGAAGCAAATGAAGACTGATGCAACTCCAAAAGGCACTAAGCAAAAGCTAGTTCTGAAATCCAGTTCTGATGAAGAATACAAGGATGATGTACGGTTTATCAAGTCTTTAAGAAAAAACGGTTAGAAATGCCCAAAGCTCCCAAAATCAAGATGATCAAGCATCTGTCTGCACCGTTGTTTCCTCCCCCCATCCCTGCAGTTGCAACAAAAAAACTCAAAGGGATTCAGATTGCTAAACCGGAAACTACATCTTCATTCTCAGGTATTCCTCTCCTCCATCCCACAGACAAAGGAAAGAAAAATCTAATAGAAGAGCCACCAAAGACCAACTCTGTTCATACTGCCATCCTTCTAAAAAGCGAAAAAGTCAATGAGACCATTCAGAAGAAAATGGAAATGTTTGATCAATGGGTTCAATTTAGAACGGTCACAACTTTCGACTCATTAAGTCAAACCGGCAAAATCAAAGCAGCAAACAAACTTGAAAAGTCCACATTGGAATGGACAGAAACATATGATATTCAAACCGCACTTCTTCGTCGAGATTTCTTAGAAATTCAGATGAAAAAAGTGCTCTCCGAACACTAATTCAATTAATATGGAACAATTTTGATCCCATTTGTCCAACCGCCAAAGATGACTCGAAAGTTATCTCTCAACTTGAAATGGACGCTCTCTCGCTTTCCATGATTTTAGCTCAGAAGCATCAGGAACTGGAATTACCAGTGGTTGAAGGTAAATTAAAAATTGACTCAGAAATAAATTTTGATGAAAAATGGGTTCTGAGATCTTCAAAATTCATACCGCAACAAAGAATCAACCTTCATTTTTCCTCTGCGGTGCGCAAAAATTCTCCAACCTCAGAGGTTCCGGTTGAAACCGTTTTGGTCAGTAATGTGGTCAACATCCAACCACCAGATGAAACATTTATGCAAAAAGATGTTTCCATGACTGAGCAACTCTGCCACCAAGATGAACCGGACCTCATGCCAACCTCTCACACGAATCTTGAGGAAGATGCATCTGTTCAAACTGATTCCATTGAGCTTCCTGAAGTCCAACCTATTCCTATCGAAGAAGATGGGCCACTTATGTCTGACTTTGATCAGATCACGGCTCACAAACAAAAATCTTCCTCCCCAAAGTATACTTCTACTGTTGATCCTACTCAGGGGTATCTCCAAGCATAGTTGGTGTCATAACCCAAAGACGAGGTAACAATTGCATCTCTGCCTTCAGTCACTCCTGTAATTGAAGCTCCATCCACCACTCTGGAAGCACATGAAACCACAGAAAAACACTTCCTTCCTCAGTTGAAGCAATTGACAGAGTGATTGAATGTATAGCGGCTGAATTCGATTACCCTCATCCCTCAAAGTCACCTGGAAAAGCTTTCTCTTCTCAACTGGTCTCATTCAAGGCCAGATTAATTTCTTCATCCGATCAGATTGAACCGGAAGCATAAGAATTAATGGAGGATAACGGCCAAAGGAAGATTTTGGACAGACTAACAAATATGGATCAATCGATTCTTGCTCTTAACCGCAAGAATTTTGATTTGAAAGAAGCTTTTCAATCAATGAAGTATGCTCTCTCCAAGGAATTCTCTACTATGCATAAAAGTGTTACCTTCCGTCAAGACAGGTACAATTCTTCACATTTCAACATGTGCACTGAGCTTTTAGGACAAATATCTCGCCTTAAAGCAGCATGTTGACCAACACATGGTTGCCCAAGGAGCACAAATTACAGAGATCATGCAATTCCTTGTCAATGGTAATGTCAAAAGGGGGAAAGAGAGCGGCAAAAGGAAGTTTTGAGAGCATTTGAATCAGTTAGGAAAAGGGTTGCAGAGCGAGCTAAAGCAGAACAATATAAACAAATCCAAGGCAAAAAGCAAGGTTAATGTATTGTATTTGTTTATATGTTTTTGCATTCTGATTTTTTTAATTATAGTTTATAATTTCATTCACTCAATTAAATACAATTTTTTACTCAGCTGGTGCAACTATTTGTAAAATGTTGTATAGTTCTACAGTTGGGTTTTGTCATCACCAAAAAATGGGGAAATTGTTAAGAAATTATTATTACCCAAAGAGTTTTTGTGATCGACAAAATCAAAACACTTGACTGTTTCAGGAAACAGCTGCAAAGTCTGATGTATAATATGTACCAGTTCAACCGCTTGATTTCCAGCAGCTACAAGAATTCAAACCGCATATCAGTAAAACCGTTTAAAGAAGAAGAAGTTCAAACCGCTGTTCGAAAAACATGATGTCGAAGTCATTAAAGAGCCATTTATTGCTCACTTAATGAAAGACATTCTCTGAACAGTTCAGAACATTCAAATGGGTATGCATCGCCACAAGTCAACCACGTTTTGCACAAATCCCTATATCAATCTGCGTTTAAGTCACTATCCCAGAAGAGAAATATTACTTTTTGTCCTACAAGCTCTGATGGTAAAAACAGTTGCCATAAAATGATACTCGGAAGTAACTCTTCAAGGAACGGGATTCAAAGTTGTGCTAGCAAAGAGAACATTAAATGCTTTGCTGAAGAACATATAATGTATTTACAGCTGATAGTGACACATCATTACAAGGTTACAGGTTAACGTTGCTCATCTCTTTCCGAACGTTGGAATGACAGCTTATATAAGCAGAGCTAGAAGTATGCAACATATAGACGCAAGAAAACGAGATACATAGTCATCAAGCTTTCTACAAAAATTATTCCAAGTTGCATACTTCAAGAATTTGAGCGCAATCAAAGATTACATACCTCAATCGCTCATTCAAGCACGCACTCAACATAAAGATATCTGATCTTTCAAGGATCTTATTTGTGCTTCCAAAAAAAGATTGTTTACTTATATCAATAACCTTTTGGTTGTTTGATTAATAGTTGTGTCTGGTGAACCGAGGGTTCTTAAAATCCAAAAGTGTAAAGTGATAACTAAGAGTTCCAAAAGAGATAGTGTGATAAGTTCTAATTGGAGTGGGTTGTTGCAAAGAGTTTTGTAAAGACAAAGTCTTTTAGTTGAATCCTTCCTAAAGAGGAAGAAGGGGTGACATAGGAGTTTTATCTCCGAACATCCATAAAAATCTTGTGTCTTTACTTTCCGCAAGTTCTTATAGTTTTAACCGTATCTTGTTGATTAGATTGCCAACCATTGAGATCATCATTAGAAATATTGTACTGGTTTCCGGACTTGTCAAGTGGTTCATATTTCTAATCGTTTAAGAAAAACTTTCAACCTCCAAAAAATGGTTGAAAAATAATTTTAAAAGCAAGTATTTTTAAAAAAATTATTCACCTCCCTCTAAACTCTTTCTCGATCCTAACAATTTATTTAGGTGATTTTTCAATTTAATTACCTAATTAATAATCTATTTAATTGATACATTAATATGATTTCTTTTTTCCCACTATTACTTAATAGTCTTTTAATTTAATTTAATTTAATTAATTATTTATTTTAATTGATACATAATCTTTCAAACAAAAAAGTTGAATACTATTCTTCTTTTTTTTCATATCTTTTTATTTTGCATTCTTTCACATGAAAAAGCAGACTACTATTAATTTTTTTTAAACCTAAAATATATTTTCTATGTTTTATAAAAAAAATGGTTCAAAATTTTTTAAATTTCAAGTTACATAACATATAATTTTGTGGTTAGCGGTTCAGACCTAATTTTTTAAACTTCAAGTTACATGAATATATAAATTTGTGGTTAATAGTTTTTAAACCTACAATATATTTTCTATTTTTATAACCAAAAATTGTCGTAATTAATATTTTTAACTTAAATTTAAATGAATATATATAAATATGTCGTTATCTCATTTATATTTATCAATAATACTCATCTATACTGTTGGGTGCAATAATTGTCCCTGCTTGGTGGATCCATCGAATCGTGGTGCTTGAGCTGATGTGCGGTTTAAAAGATTTGATTTGCATCATTACTACTAGCTATAGCTTTTGGTAAAGCGGCAAGAGCTCGGTTCTACAATTGGTATCAGAGCCAAGATCACGGGTTCGATTCCCATTGATTTCAAGGAGTGCAATTATTAGGAGGGAGATTTTTGAGTGCAATAATTGTCCCTGCTTGGTAGAGCCATCGAATCGTGGTGCTTGAGCTGCTATGCAGTTTAAACGTTTTGAGTTGCACCATTACTACTAGCTATAGCTTTTGGTAAATCGGCAAGCGCTCGGTCCTACACATACAATGTTAATTCTCTAATATTTGATTTGCATATGGTTTCAATCTATAAATTTAGCTTAAATAAATATTTGTGGATGTTGGTGCTTTATTGTATTTGAAATAATTGTGAGGTTATGACGTTGTGAATAATTTTAGTTTTTTATTTTTTGTAATAATAATATATTGTGATTTCGTCGACTTAATAAGATGGACATAATCATATAATATTGCTCTAATGTTTGTTAATTTGTTTGATTTATATATGATTAATGTATGTTCTTAATTTTTTAAACTCCAAGCTAAATGAATATATAAATTTGTGGTTAGAAGTTCAGACTTATTTTTTTAAACTTCAAGTTAAATAAAGTTAATTTATTTAATTGATACATTGATATATCATTATGCATTCTTTTTTCACTATTATTTAATAATGGATGGATTTTTTAATTTTATTTATTTAGTTGATACATAACTATGCATTATTTTAAATTAAAAAGTCGAATACTATTGATATTTTTTACATATTCTTAATTTTTTGAACTTTAAGTTTTATAAAATTAATTTATTTAGTTGATAGATTAATACATCAGTATACATTATTTTTCGCACTATTAGTTAGTAAATGAAATATTTTTTAATTTATTTTATTTAATTGATACATAACTATGCATTATTTCAAATAAAAAAATCGAATACTATTAATATTTTTTTACATTTTTTATTATGCATTCTTTCACATTAAAAGTAGATTATATTGATAATTTTTAAACCTACGATATATTTTTTACGTTTATGACAAAAAATAGTTCGAATTAATTTTTTAAACTTCAAGTCAAATAAACATATATATATTATTACAAAAAATTGTTTGAACTCTATTTTTTAAACTTCAACTTAAATGAACATATAAATTTGTTGTTCGTGGTCAAACTTTGCACTGATTGAAAAATTAAGAAAGTGAGAGAATAAAATATAAATCATAACAAAGAGAAGAATTTTGTTTTTATGATATATATCTACTTTATTGAGCAATGAGACTTTTATAGGCAAATACACCAACGGAAAGAAACATAAAAATAGCAACAATATTTGACTACCAAAACCATTAAATAACAAAAATACAAATATAATTATTTCATGTAATAGTTTGTTGCTAATAAATCATGATAAATTAATTTCATTTGACAAGATAGATAACTAGAGACTTGGACAAATATTTAACAATTAAACAATCTCTCCTTTAAACTGATAATGTCAACATCGGTTTAACAAAAACACCATCCTTCTAACTTGTTATGTAGTATGCTAATACCATGTAACTCCCTTAGTTTTTGAAATGCAGGCAGTTTGAAGGACTTAGGTAAACATGTCAGCTATTTGGTTTTCGCTGCAATAGATAAGATCAATTGTTTCATTCTTTGTGATCACAACAATGTGCTTGCTTCTTCTATGTACGAGTGGATTCTTGGATAGTTTTCTGACTGAACTGTCACGATAAATTGCAATAGGATTATGATTCTTGAATTTAAGCTCTTCAAGATTTTTTTCAACCAAATAGCTTGACATGAAGTTGCTAAAACAAATTCAGCTTTATTGGTTGATAAACTAACAATTGATTGCTTCTTCGAAGTCCATGGAAAATCAGCTGAATCTAAGAGAAAAACATATCATGATGTTCTTTTCTATTGTTTCGATCTCCTGCATAATCACTATCACTAAAAACAATCAAATCTGATTTTCTCCTTTCTTATAGTAAAGATCAAGTTCTGGTGTTTGTTACAAGTATCATACAATTTTCTTGGCAACTAAAAGATACATTTATGTAGGATTCTCCATGTATACGAGACTAAAAGAATACGTAATATTCGGCCTTGTTGCTGTCAAATATATTAAGTTTCCAATAATTTTCTTGTAAAATGTGTTGTCAATCTTATTTCTTTCACAATATTTTATTAGCTTCAAACCACACTCTACAGGAGTACTTGCAGAATTACATTTCTTCATTTTAAATCCGCACAAAACTTTTTGAACATATTTCTTTTAGGAATAAAAATCTCATAAGTAGATCGAACTGCTTCAACACCAAGATAATAATGCATCTTTTCAAGATCCGACATATCAAACTCATCCATCACGCACTTCTTAAAATTTTCAAACATGACACTATCATTACCTGTGAACATAAGATGAACATTTTTGCAAATACACCTTAAAAAATTTGTAATCTTTTGTTAGCAACTGTGCCTTTAATTTGTCGATTTATCTATTTTATTTCAATTTACTCTTATAAATCCACTTCATACTTATTGTTTTTTGACCTTTTGAAAGCTCGGACAGTTCCCAAATTTTATTTTTCTCGATGGATGCAATTCCAACATGCATTGCCTTCCACTATTTTGATTCTTTGACGACATTTTTGAAAGCTACTGGGTCACAATATGAAAGTAAAGCAAATAAACAAATGGATCTTCAATTTGGTTAATACTAGTTACCTCATAATATGCAATTCATGTCGGTGTTCTTTTAATTCGTTGAGATCTTTTTTTATTTTTTGTCTCATTGATTGAAATGCGTTGATTGATTTTTGATTGTCGCTCATTCTCTGTAGATTATTCATTTTTCCAAATGATGCTTCATTTCTTTTCCATTTTCTCCATCAAAATCAGCTTGAATTAGTTCAATATAACTCGATGCGATTGCAATTATTAAATAACAAAAGAACATTTGGTTATTCATGTTGTTGAATTAGTTCAATATAACTCGACATAGTATATTGATAAAATAATTAATTCCTTCAAGAGCATTGTTTTTAAGAATTGAAATTCGATCATTATAGAAGCATAAAGGGTATGTGCATTAACCAATATTCTAATAGTTGTTTATTTATTATTTTAAATTATTTAATTGCGTTTGTTTTTTCTTTTTTAACCAATATTCTAATAGTTGTTTATTTATTATTTTAAATTTTTTATATTGTGTTTGTTTTATCCTTTTATTTTAATTTCAATTTAGTTTATTAATTATTCAAATTTTTGTTAAAGTTAATTAAAGAATTGTTCTTGAGGTAGATTTTTAATATATCAACTTCTGTCAGACGATATCCGTACTTGTTATTAAAATTTGACATTAACACTTGCAATTATATTTTTTTAATAATAAAATAATATTAAGTCGTTAAATTGATTTTTTATTTTGGTTGAGTGGAACTTTTACTAATAAAAAGAATATAAAAAAATTTAAAAAATCTTATCTTATTTTGTCTATTAAAATATTTAAAATATTTTTCAAAAAATCAAAATTTTTGTCATTAATTAGATGAGCAAATTTTGATTAAATTTTTAATTAATTTTGAAAACATGTTAAAATATTTGTATTTAACTCAAATATCTCAAGTATAAAATGAAAAACGTAGAAAAAATATGCAAATCTTAGAGATCTATCTATGAACTCAAACAGACATCGAGGAATTGAAATCTCATATTCAATAATACTATCAAAGAATTTGATTTTGTTAAGAATCCTAAGGAATCTAATGTACACAAGAAGGTAGGCGGGAGTGCAGTGATATTTCTAGTACTTTGTTTTGATGAAATACTACTCATTGGAATGATGTATGGATGTCGTAGTCAACTAAAGTATGGCTAGCTACTAATTTAAGGTCTAGAAAATTTGAACTAAGTAACATGCATGCATGCAATCTAGGGTTTTTCTAAAATATGTGTTTAATTATTTTAATGCATTGAATGCATGATCACAGTATGGATAGGTGTTTTATTTCATGGTTTGTTAAGATTTAATTTACTAAGACTTTTAGCAATATTTCATGCTCGAATGAGGAATGGATACCAGAGATAGTTAAGGAAAAAATAATTTATTAAATAATTATTTTTAATTATTTAGTATATGGTGAATATATGTGAGATTTTCAAAAATGGGCTTTTGTAGGGTATTTTTACTCATCTAGTCATATTTTAACCGATATGCAAATTTTAGCAAGACGGAAGACTTTTTGAGGATTCGGACAATTTTTTTAAAAACGTACCTAAACGAAATATTTTATTGGAGTATTTTTGGGCTTAATGAGACTATTTTAATACATAATAGGCCTAGAATACTACTTAAACTCATTATTTTTTAATTAAGTGCCCATTATACTAATTATTATAATTAACCCTACCCTCCCAAACCCTAATCACCGTTCAGACGCCCCTTCTCCACCTTCAGCAGCAACATTTCAAAATCTAGCAGCCTCCCTACTCAAATTTTGTAAGAAATTTTCAGAGGAACTCCTCCATGTCCATCCGGTGTCCATTCTACGCGATCATATCAAAGTTTTCTAGCGTAAATACGCAAAGACACGCTATATACCTCGTTTTCTCATCATTCACATTATTATATGTTGATTTGTATGTTTATGCATGAGAATTATCGGATCTATCATCTTGCATTGGCTTTAACACGATTTTGACACGAAAATATGCATAAACTTGGTCATGATGCTCATGTTTTCCCTTGTGCATATAAGAGGCTGCTAGATCAAGACTTGTAAGGGTTGTAAACATTCAGATCGAGGGTTTCTAGGTTCTGGAGTCGGATGTGGATCGAGCCATGGGAGAGCCGATCGGATCCTAGGGTTTTGGTGATGTTTGGCCGATCGGGCGAGGAAAAGAAAAGAGGCATGGCTGCATGAGTTGAAATAGGCCATGGTGCTGACCTTGGTGGGTCCAAGCTATGGTTTATTGAGGCCCAATCATGGCTGTTCGTGAACTGAGGGCAGATCGGGAGGGTTTGTTTGAAGGGGGCTCGCTTAGAGCTTGATTGTACCGAACCTTGCACAACCGCATGCATGGGACTGTAGGCATGGGCTAGTTCGGTCCAGGAGGGTCCAATGGTGGGCTAGAAAGGGTTGGCTTGGGTCCAGTCCAAGCTGGTTTAGCCTATGGTCGAGAATTCGAAGGGTGGATGCAACTAGGGTCCGAGCAACTTGATTCCAAAAATTTCCAGCAAGGTGCAGCCAAGTTTAGGGGGTTCTAAATGGCTGGGATTTTGTTTTTTAGGGGCTGGTAGTGTGTGAATATGTCATGGTTTGAATTTGGGAAATTTTGGTTGAGTTTCGGGTTGATTCGGGTTAAAACCTAGGACCCTAGTCCAAGTTTTAAAACGAATTGTAAAGGTTACTCTATGGGCTCGAATTTACGTATAAAAAATGGTTATAAATATGTTTTGAGGTGTTTTAATAAGTTTGGTTGTCTTCGGGTCTAAATTTTTAGGTCCAGGAGTAAAATGGTCAATTAGAGTTTCCAGGGGCAAAATGGTCATTTTGAACACATGTCAAGTTAGCAGTCCTGGAAGCGCCCTGATCACGAAAATTTTCATGTTTAAAATATATAAGTTTATTATGAACATGAGTTTTATGAAATTATGAAAATACGTTGCATGCTTGGTTTTAAGAGAATATACGTATATGCATGAATTGTACAAGTAATGAATGCGATGACATGTTTGAAGGAGGTGGATTGTTGTGACCAACACAAACACGAACACGAACACGAAAATGTAAGGCCAGGGCTCAGTGGATGGGTAAAACTGTCAGCTGATGTCCCTGCTGTCGGGTACCGCGGTTATACGTAGATGGATCCATCGACTAGAACCGATACGAAAGTCATAACCAATTATCTGAATTCAATAAAAGAAAATGAACACGTATATGAGTACATGATGAGGTATTATTTGAATATGTTCACGTTACGATATGTTTAAGCTCATGCTTTTAAGATCATGAAGTTTACTTTAAGTACAATACTTTTCACTGTTGCATGTTATATATATGTATTTTTTATAATGGTTTAGTTGTGTTGTGTCTTTAGACTCACTAGGTGTGAATGATGCAGGTGAGCGTGATCAGGTAGATACTGGAGGCATCGAAGACTGAGTAGATAGAGATGGTGTTGAGTAATATTTGTCAGATACATGTATATGAGTCAGGGGTGATACAACTTGTTTTATACGTTTTGCATCTTTATTATACATTGTGATTTTTGTCAGGTGTTGAGTAATATTTGTCAGATAATGAGTCCTTTTAAAATAGTAGTCTAGGAATTTGGTTGTTTTTAGATTTATTAATTGCAGTGTTTTTATTCAATAGTTGAATGACTTCTTAAAATATAAGATTGACCGTCTTTATTACATGCATGAGTTTGTACATTTTCGAAAATAGTTTACCAATGAAAAAAAAATTTCTAGTAGTATTTTTAGTAGTGGACGTCACACTAAATTCTCCATGAAAGATATGGGTGAAGAATCCTATGTATTAGGAATACAGATCTATAGAGATAAATAAAAAATGATATTATGTCTTACAAAATCTATTTATATTGATATCATACTGAGGTGAATCTCTATGGAGTAGTCCAAGATTAGATATCTCCCAATATGTCATTGTATACATCTATATAAATCTATGTGCCCTATGATTGACAATGAGATAGAAACCATGAGTCTCATCCTATATGCATCTACTGTAGGCAATATTATGTATGATATGATATCTAATCGACCTGATATTGCATTTGCACTGAGCGTTGCAAGCAGATATCAGTCGAATCTCGGTCCATTGCATGGAAAGACGTGGAAGATATTCTTAAGTACTTAAGAATAACTATTATAGCTTCCAATCTGATGTGAATGATTCGAAATCAACCTCTGGATTTGTATTCAAACTCAATAGTTGTGATGTCTCATGGAAGAGTTCCAAGAAAGAGAACAAAGCGATTTCAACCACTATGGTGGAATTCATAGCTGCATCAAAAGTGGCTGTTTGGATGAGGAATTTAGTTCAAGAATTGGGTGTCATTCCTCAAGGAGTTGATCATGTCCCGGTCTATTGTGACAACACGGGTTTCATTGCGCAAGCAAAGGAGTCGATGTCTCATCGGTGATGCAAAAATATACTGAGGAAATTCTACAAAATCCAGTAGATTGTGGGAAGATGAGACATCAGAAGAAAAATACGCCTATGCAGAGAACCTTAATGAAACACTGATGAAGCTCCTGCCAAGACGATTTTTGAGAAGTCGTGAAGAAATGTGTTTGAGATCTACGAGTAGTTGACTATGGGGAAAGTGGTAGATTGTTAAAGTTGGTGCCCAGCGAACTAACTTGTGGTCTGGATTTTATTGACTCTTATGTAAAAATAATTTTATTTTAATAATATTTTACGGTTTTATCCAATTAAGGCATTTAATTTATTTGTATACACATGCAAGTTGCATAGGTAAATTCCTTGAACATACAATAAGTATTGTAGCGCCCTTGTAAGGTCCAAAATTAAGATGACGTGATCCAACTGCATGCAAATCTAGGAAAATGGAAAATAACTAATTAAATGGTTTTAATGGCATGAATTATTGTGACATGCATGATTACATGTTAAAATAGTATTTTTCTACTAGAATACATCAAACTGTATTTTTAAAAGGTTAATTGAAATGCGCTCGAGGAACGGAGACCGATGGCTGAAAAATTGAAAAAAAAAATTAAATAATTGTTTTTAATTATTTAAAATAAGGTTGATTCTATATGATATTTTTTAGATTAAGGAGTTTTGATGTGATTTTATAAGCTGAGACATAATTTTTAACGGTATTCGATGTTCGACTAAAATATGAATTTTTCGAAAACTCGGATAATATTTTCACGAACTTTCCTAAGAAAAATATTTTAAATATACACTAATGGGCCTGATGGGCCTAGTATATCATACTAATGGGCCCAAGCTTACTCTACACCTTTTAATTAAAATAAATAAGCCCAAAACCCCACCCTTGAACCATCAAAGCACAGGCCCTCTACCCCTAAACCACAATGACTCTTTCCCATCAGAAAAACACACGCACACATGAGTAATTCTTCAAGGCAAAGCTTCGGTTCTTGCAAGGAAAATTCATCCTAGGTTCTACGTCGTCATTCTTCGCATCGTCGATTCGTTTTCGAGCGTAATTTACGCAAAGGCATGCCTTAACTCTCTTTTTCTCATATATCACACCATAATATTTTTTTGAACTACGTTTGTATGAAAAACATGATTTCTTTATTAATATTTTAGTTTTTTGCTTGTGGTGTTATGAAAGCATGATTTTATGTTCCAAAAACTTGATATATTATTGCATGAAGGGGCTGTCATGTTAGTAGATCAAGGATGGATGTTTTTCCATGTGTTTAAGGGTCATAAGGTTCTCGTTTAAGGGCTGCACATGCTAGGAACCAACCTTGAACGAATTGTTGCATGTTGGGATACAAGGGCACGGCTAGGGAGTAACCAACGCACGGCTCAATCATGGGCTTGACTAGGGCTTAGGCGGGACATGTTTGGGTGTGAGGAAGAGTCCTAGCATGGCTAGGACTCAAGTACAACGGCTAGGGAAGAGACAAAGCGAGCTTGGACTCTTCCCAAAGCCACCCGAGAGTACAGCTGAGCGCAGGGTTTGTGGCTCAGCCAGGGTGGTCAGGGCTGGGCTAGGATTTTTCTGAGGGTGGTCCAGTGAGGGTCACGAGGGCTCGAGCTTGGGTGGTGGCTTGGGCGAAGGGGCTTTGTCAAGTTAGAGTCCATAGGCGCAAGGAAAAGTACCGTGCGGTTTCTTGTCTTCGTGCCAGAGGTTGCAGCGGGAAAAGGGTTGGTTCAAGCGATCATGGATGGTCAGTAAGGTCCATAAACGATCTGGGAAGGTCTTGGCTTGGGGTGTCTCGGGCTCGGCTCGAATAAAACGAATATGGCTCGAGGGTTTGCTAGGGTTGGTTCGGTTTTAGAGTTTAAATGGTTAAGGGTTGAACCGTGGGTCCACGGGGGTGGCTCATGCTCACAAGGGTAATTTAGGCAATAAAAAGTCTATGTTTAAAATTTGAAAATTTAATATTAAATTTTTAATTAATTCGGGATTAAAACGCTCTACTAATTAATACTAGAAAATTAAATAGAAAGCCATGAGTTTAAGCTAAATAAAAATATAAGAAATTTAATGTAAGCTTAAATAATTATTTGGGATGGTCTAATGTCAACGAAAGTAAGAAAAATTCAAAATCGAGAAATTTTCCGTCTAGGGGTAAAACGGTTCATTTTACACCTGAAAAATAGTAAACGTCTAGGCAGTGCCCTGAATTCTGTAATATATGTTAATATGTTGATTCTAAATGTTTATGAAATTTTATGATGAAACTTTAACGCTAAAAGACGTGTTGCATGCTTGGTTTAAAAGAAAAATGATTATTTTATGCATGAATTTTATAAAGTGATGAAAAAATGAAATGTTGAAGCAAGTGAAGTAATTGTGACTAATACGATGATTATGATGATACGATGATATGTAAGGTCAAGCTCAGTTGACGGGTGAGAGAGTTGCTAATGTCCCCGCCGCCCAGTACTGTGGTAATATGTAGATGGATCCATCGACCTTCAACTAATACGAAAGTCACAATTAACAATCTGAATTCAACGAAAAGGAAAATGTATACGTATATGATGAAATGGAATACGTTTATGATAAAAAGAAATTTTTTTATGTCTAGGCATGTTCATGAAATGTTATATTAAGTAAGTATTTTCACTGTTGCATGTGATTGTATATGTATTACTCGTTATTAGGGTTATGGTTTGCTGAGTCAATAGACACTAAGTGTGATCGATGCAGGTGAGCATGATATTGATGTTGAGGGACTTGATGGTTGATCTTACTGGACTGAAGGTGCACATAACCCGACGACCAGCGCTAGTTTTCCACATTTATGATTTAAAGTTTACGTTAAAGATTTTTAAGATTCTTTTATGATGCTTTTTGAGTGGTTTTTCAGAGGTTGTTAGAGTTAGCTTATTTTGAAATATTGCGAAGTTTAGGATGGGTATAACGTTTGACGATTTTATGTTTTGAGTTTTTCCTCAGAATTATAAAAAATAGTTGGTTGTTTTATTTTTAAAATGGTGCAAAGTATTTTAAAGTGTATATATATAAGTATCGGCCGAGTGTATGAGGGAAAAAAATTTAGTACTTTTTAAGAAAAACGAGTAGTGGACGTCTCAATTGGCATCAGAGCAATGTTCCTGTAAAGGGTTTGCCACCGTCAGTGCCGGGAAGCTCAGTCGTCAAGCCTCAATATGTAAGTTTAATTGCTTTATATGATTCTTATGATAATACCTGCATGATTACATGGATTATATGTTTATGGAGTATGTTTAATAGCTCTACGAGGGTAAATGTTATTTATGCTTAAATTGCTCAAAATGGATTAGTATATGCTGCACGATTAGAAAACTTAGATTTAATACATGTTGGTTACGTTTAGAAATTTGAAAAACATCCATATATAATGCCTTCTAGACGTGCACCTAGTATGGATAGGCAAGCTGAGAATGTTGGGGATCGTCAAGAGAATGCACCCCCACCGCCTAATGTGATGCTGCTATTCGTGCACTTGAGGGCATGGCACGCTTCTTTGGGCAGCAGTTTCAGCATGCTTCGAGGCCACAGCACGATGTATATGATCAGTTTCGGAGACTCGGTCCGAAGAAATTTTTTGGCACCACTGACCCATTTGCTGCTAAGGGTTGAATTCGATCACTGGAGGTGCACTTTAGCTATCTTAATATGGGGGATGCTGACTGCGTGAGGTGTGCTACTTATATGTTTAGAGATGATGTTTCTCTTTGGTGGAAAAGAGCTGAGCATTGTATTAATCTCTCCACACTTACTTGGGAACAATTCAAGTATATTTTCTATGAGAAGTACTTTACTGCTGACGTCTGAGGACGGTTGAAGAGAGAATTTATGACTCCCCGTCAGGTAGATACTACTGTGGCTGAGTTTGTGAGGAAGTTTGATAGGGGCTGTCACTTTGTGCCTCTCATTGATAAGGATGCTGCTGAGAAACTTAGGCACTTTTTGGATGGTCTACGACCTACTATATATACGTCGTGACGTGATGATGATGCGACCAATGGTTTATGCAGCTGCCACTGCCTATGCATTTCGAGCCGAGCAAACTTTGAAAGATATTGATTTTGAGATGCAACGCAAAAGACTGTCAACACCAGCAGAGTTCTCAGCCAAATAAGAAGCCATATATGGGACCTCCTAGACCTCAAGGGCAGCAAAAGTCCCAAGGACAAGTGAAAAAGCCAGGACCACCAAAACCACCGCAACCTGGAGCACCAAAAGCTGAGGATAGGCTACTATGCAAGGAATGTAATCGTCTACACTATGACAAGTGCATGTGGGGGACATATAAATGCTTCATATGCAAGGAGAAAGGACATAAACGTGCTGATTGCCCGAAGAAAAAAGCACCAACAGTGGGAAGAGCTTATGTTATGCATGCTGAAGAAGCTGAGGAGGAGCCAGACACGACCGTTATAACCGGTAACCTAGTTTTTAATGTTTTTACATTGCTTTATTGCATGAAATGTTGAATTGGTTATTAGAATTGATATGAAAGTAAGAATAACCTAGTGGAAATTAGGGTGCATGCTCTATCCTAGTTGGAATTAAGAAATGACAATGGACACCATAGGAATTGTACTTAAATTTTGAGCATTAATTACGTGAAGGAGGTAACTATTTTCAAATGAAAGTTTTAGGGCTTAAAATTGAATAAAATCGAAACTTTGGGCATGATTTGATATTTTTGAAAATTCGATGGATTAAATTGCAATCAATCAAAAACTTAAGGGACTATATTGCAATTAACCGAAATCTAAGGGACTAAGTGTAATTTCGGAAAACTTTCGGGCTAAAACGCAATTTTTCGAAAATTGAAGGACCGAAAATGTAATTTTCCAAAAATAGATTGGCCGTAAATGTAATTTCCCGAAATATTCAATAGTTAAAATGAAATTATTCGAATATAAGGGGGAAACTGTGAATTTTCCTAGGAATAATAGGGTCCAATCACTAATCTCCATAAAATTTTGGGAAAATAATGATATAAATCCCTTAAGCTTCAACACTGAATAGATTTAAAAGCGTTTTCGTCGTAGGAAGGATATTCATTCTAGGTGTAGCTATCTATGCATTGTTGGATTCGGAAGCTACACATTCTTTCATATCCGAGACTTTCGTCAAGCGACTGAATATTATACCTGAGGATATGGGATTGAGTTTCAAAATTTCTATTCTTTCCGGTGATCAAATGGTCACTACGAGCATCGTAAAGAATTTGGATCTTTGTTTGCAAAAAGATGTGGTTCGGGCAGATCTTATCGTACTCCCTATGCCTGAATTTGACATCATACTTGGCATGGATTGGTTATCAGTGAATGGAGCTTCGATAGAGGACATTTTCTATTCGACCACCTAGTGCGAAATCTTTTGTCTTTGAGGCGGCAAGGAACAAGCAAATGCCGCACATTATCTCTTGTATGTGCGCGAGGAAACTTATGAGATGAAGATGCCAAGCTTTTCTAGCATGTGTCCACTACAGCACATGCCCCTATCAGTCAGAAGCTAGAGGATGTTGTTATCGTCAGAGACTTTCCTAGTGTCTTTCCTGAGGACGTTTCTGACATTCCACCTGATCTTGAGGTGGAATTTTCTATAGAGTTGATGTCGGACACTGTACCTAATTTCTAAAGCACCCTACCGTCTAGCGCATGCCGAAATTAAAGATTTAAAATATCAAATCCAAGAATTATTAGACAAGGGTTTCATTCTCCCTAGCTGTTCTCCATGGGACGCACCAGTATTGTTTGTAAAGAAGAAGGATTGTAGTATGCGACTTTGCATCGACTATAGGGAGCTGAATAGGGTAACCAGCAAGAATTAATATCCTTTACCAAGAATGGAAGACTTATTCTACCAATTACAAGGAGCATCAATATTCTCAAAGACAGATCTTTGTTCTGGATACCATCAGTTGAAAATGAAAAAGTCGGATGTTCATAAAACTGCGTTCAGAACTCGTTATGGGCATTATGAATTCATGGAAATGTCGTTCGGTCTGGGCAATGTGCCAACGAGCTTTATGGATATCATGAATCGCGTATTTCAGCCGTATCTATTAGCGAACGAAAAACATGAAATAAACCGTCGCTATCCGTCACTAATTTTATTTGCGACGGTTTTGAAATTGTAGCTACAACAACGATGAAAAACCGTTGTCTTTGAGCGAACCCTTTAACCACAGGGGATTTAACAACGTTTTTTCAGGATCCGTTGCTAATACATGATATAATAGGGACGGTTTTTTTCATGATTTCCATCTTTAATATTTTCAGTAAAATTAAAAAAAATTACTTTTAATAGCGACGGTTTATTTCATGATTTCCGTTGCTAATACATGATATATTAGCGACGATTTTTTCATGATTTCCGTCGCTAATATTTTCAGTAAAATTTTAAAAAATTACTTTTAATAATTTAGCAAATCTAAAAAAACTCACAATTTAACTATGCTAACAATATTCATGAACTTAACTAACACTTAAAAATTTACCAAAAATTAAAGCGAAAAATTTACCCTAAATTGAAACTAGAATCGTGTAAGAGAGAAAAATTTTAAGTGTTTTGAAGTGATAAAATCGTGTAAGAGAAAAAAAAAATTAAGTGTTGTGAAGTGGTGTGGAGGAAAATGGACCAAAAGTACGGATATTTATAGGCAATTTGCGACGGTTTTTTCTTAAACCGTCGCTATAATTGCAAAACCGTCGCATATTTTAAATTTGCGACAGTTTTGTTTACAACCGTCGCTAAAATGAGCGACGAATTAGGAAAAATCGTCGCTAATTTAAAACATGCGACGTTTTTAATTAAAACCGTCACTATTTTTAAATTAGCGACAGGTAATTAAAACCGTCGCTAAATTTGCTTAAACCACTGCTATTTTTAAATTAGTGACGAGTTTACTGTAACCGTCGCTAATTTTAGAAAAAACCGTCGCTAAATATGGCAACAATTTCTCCAAATCGTTATTATTTGTCCAAAAAACACGCTAATCGACAACGGTTTTAGAAAACCGTTGTCGATTGTCCAAAAAAACAATCTCCGTGACAACGGTTCTATGAACGGTTTTCTTTGATCTAAAAAACGCTCAAAGACAACGGTTTTATAGATCCGTTGTCATTGACCCTAAAAACCGTTGTCTTTGACCCTAAAAAACGCACATACGACAACTGGTTTTCACTAAAACCGTTGTACTAAAACCGTTGTCGTATGTGCATTGTTGTTTTGGTTTTTGTTTGTAGTGAATGGCTCGTACCTAAGAGCGTGACCGAGATACGTAGTTTCTTGGAACTAAATAGCTATTACCGAAAGTTTATTCAAGGATTCTCATCTATTGTGATACCCTTGACAGCCTTGACAAAGAAGAATACAAAGTTTATATGGGGATCCGAGTTCCAAGAAAGTTTTGACAAGTTGAGGCAAGCTTTGATCTCAGCGCCAGTATTATCGATGCCATCAGGGCAAGGAGAGTATGTTCTGTATGCCGACGCTTCGAAACTTGGTTTGGGCGCAGTTCTGATGCAAAATGACCGAGTTATAGCTTATGCGTCGAGACAATGGAAAGTTCATGAGAAGAATTACCCCAGACATTATCTTGAGCTCGCACTAGTCGTTTTTGCATTAAGGATTTGGAGACACTACTTGTATGGGGAAAAGTGCAAGATTTTCACCGACCATAAAAGTTTGAAGTACTTCTTCACACAAAAAGAGTTGAATATGAGGCAAAGAAGATGGTTGGAATTAGTAAAGGACTACGACTGCGACATTATCTACCATCCGAGAAAAGCTAATGTAGTAACAGATGCACTGAGTAGAAAGACAACAGTTATTAATCAATTTTCACTTCAGCAACCGTTGCAGTCCGAGATTCAGCGGTTTGAGCTAGCAGTATATGCTAGGGGAGAGGCCCCCCAATCTTGCCACATTGACTGTACAGTCGACTTTGGGGGATAGAATCCGCGATGAGCAGTCTACTGACGAGCAATTGCAAAAGTGGAGATTGAGAGATGAAACCAAGAGTCGGAAACTGTATTCTGAAGAAGATGTCATAGTTCGATATCGAGATCGACTATGAGTTCCTATTGGAAATTCTTTGAGGGAATTCATTATGAAAGAAGCTCATGATACTCCATATTCCATTCATCCTAGAAGCACGAAGATGTACAAGGATCATCAACTATTGTATTGGTGGCCGGGCATGAACTCAGATATCCTGCAATTTGTATCCGAGTGTTTGACATGTCAGTAAATTAAAGCCGAGCATCAGAGACCAGCGGGAAAGCTTAAGCCACTTTCTATTTTTGAGTGGAAATGGGAAAATATCACCATGGATTTTGTTGTGGGATTACCAAGGACTATCAAGGGGTTTAATGCTATATCGGTGATAGTGGACCGTCTTACGAAATCAGCGTATTTTCTACCTATTAAGACGACATTCACCATGACACAGTACGCCGAGTTGTATATTCGAGAGATAGTTTGTTTACATGGGATCCCTGTATCTATTGTTTCTGAAAGAGATCCGAGATTTACATCATCTTTCTGGAAGAGTCTGCATGCAGCAATGTGGACTAAATTATCAGCATTCCATCCTCAAACCGATGGTCAGCTCGAGAGAGTGATTCAAATATTGGAGGATATACTTCGAGCTTGTGTCATTGATTTTTAAGGAAGTTGGGAACCGAAGTTGACACTTGTGGAGTTTACCTATAATAATAGCTGTCAATCATCAATAAGGATTGCTCCTTATGAGGCACTTTATGGGAGGAAGTGTAGATCACCCATACATTAAGACGAGGTTGGTGAAAGAGGAGAATTTGGTCCGGACTTGATCAAGCTAACAGCGGAGCTAGTAGTAAAAATTCGAGATAGAATGAAGACTGCACAAAGCCGACAGAAAAGCTATGCTGACAAGCGACAAAGAGAGCTAGAGTTTGCAGTAGGCGACCACGTTTTTGTAAAGATAGCACCTATAAAGGGTGTTATGAGATTTGGCAAGAAAGACAAACTTAGTCCAAGATTCATTAGGCCATTTGAGATTTTAGAAAAAATTAGAACACTAGCCTAAAGAGTGGCATTGCCACCAATGCTATCCGGAGTACATAATGTGTTCCACATATCTATGCTGCGAAAGTACATATAAAACCCTTCACATGTATTAAATCATGAACCTCTGCAAATTGACTTCAAACATGACTTATGAGGAAAGACCTACACAAATCCTAGGAAGACAAGAAAGAAGATTACGAAACAAAGTCATACCAATGATCAAGGTCGAGTGGCTAAATCCCTCGGAGGAAAAAGCCACTTGAGAAACCGAGAGGGACATGAGGACTCACTACCTGGAGTTATTCGGTAAGTTCTAATTTCGAGGACAAAATTTTATTTAAGGGAGGTAGGAATTGTAAGGTCCAAAATTAAGATGACGTAATCCAAATGCATGCAAATCTAGGAAAATGGAAAATGACTAATTAAATGATTTTAATGGCATGAATTAATTGTGATATGCATGATTACATGTTAAAATAAGATTTTTCTACCAGCATGCATCAAACTGTATTTTTAAAAAGTTATTCGAAACGCGATTGAGGAACGACGACCGAGGGCTGAAAAATGGAAATATTTTTATTAAATAATTGTTTTAATTAATTAAAATAAGGTTGATGATATATGATATTTTTTAAATTAAGGAGTTTTGAGGTGATTTTATACGTCGAGATGTAATTTTTAACGGTATTCGATTTTCGACTAAAATATGAATTTTTCGACAACTCAGCTAATATTTTCACGAACTTTCCTAAGAGAAATATTTTAAATATGTACTAATGAGCCTAGTATACCATACTAATGGGCCCAAGCTTACTCTACACCTTTTAATTAAAATAAATAATTCCAAAACCCCACCCCAAAACCCCTAAAGCATACGCCCCCTACCTTTAAAGCACAAGGATTCTTTCCCATCAGCAAAAAACACGCACACGAGTAATTCTTCAAGGCAAAGCTTCGTTTCTTGCAATAAAAATTCATCCTAGGTTCTACGTCGTCATTCTTCGCATCGTCGATTCGTTTTCGAGCGTAATTTACGCAAAGGCATGCCTTAACTCTCTTTTTCTCATATATCACACCATAATATTTTTTTGAACTACGTTTGTATGAAAAACATGATTTCTTTATTAATATTTTAGTTTTTTGCTTGTGGTGTTATGAAAGCATGATTTTATGTTCCAAAAACTTGATATATTATTGCATGAAGGGGCTGCCATGTTAGGGGATCAAGGAGGGATGTTTTTCCATGAGTTTAAGGGTCCTAAGGTGCTCGGTTAAGGGCTGCACACGCTAGGAACCAAGCTTGAACAAATTGTTGCATGTTGGGACACAAGGGCACGGCTAGGGAGTAACCAACGCACGGCTTGACCATGGGCTTGAGCAGGGCTCAGGCAGGACGTGGTTGGGTGTGAGGAAGAGTCCTAGCCATGCTAGGACTCAAGAACAGCGGCTAGGGAAGAGACCAAGCGAGCTAAGACTCTTCCCAAAGCCACCTGAGAGTGCAGCTGAGCGCAGGGATCGTGGCTCGGCCAGGATGGTCAGGGCTGGGCTAGGATAGGTCTGTGGGTGGTCCAGTGAGGGTCACGAGGGTGAGGGCTCAGGTGGTGGCTCGGGCGAAGGGCCTTTGTCGAGTTAGAGTCCATAGGTGCAAGGGAAAGCACTCGCGCGGCTTCTTGACTTCGTGCAGGAAGTTGTAGTGGGCTAGGGGTTGGTTCAAGGGGTCATGGCAGGTCAGTAAGGTCCATAGACGGTTTGGGAAGGGCTTGGCTCGGGGGTTTGCTAGGGTTGGTTTGGTTTTAGAGTTTAAATGGCTAAGGGTTGAACCGGGGTCCATAGGGGTTGCTCATGGCTCACAAGAGTAATTTAAGAAATAAAAAGTCTATGTATAAAATTTGAGAATTTAATATTAAAGTTTGAATTATTTTGGGATTAAAACGCTCAACTAATTAATAATTATGAAAATAAATATAAAGCCATGAGTTTAAGCAAAACAAAAATATAAGAAATTTAATTTAAACTTAAAAAATTATTTGGGATGGTCTAGTGTCAACGAAAGTAATAAAAATTTAAAATCGAGAAATCTTACGTCTAAGGGTAAAACAGTCATTTTACACCTGAAAAATTGTAAACGTCTTGGAAGTGACCTGAATGCTGTAAAATATGTTAATATGTTGATTCTAAATGTTTATAAAATTTTATGATGAAACATTAACGCTAAAAGACGTGTTGCATGCTTGGTTTAAAAGAAAAATGATTATTTTATTAAGAATTTTATAAAGTGATGAAATAATGAAATGTTGAAGGAAGTAAAGTAATTGTGATTAATACGGTGATTATGATGATACGATGATATTGTAAAGCCAAGGCTCCGTTGACGGATGAGAGTGTTGCTAATGTCCCCGCCGCCTAGTACTGTGGTAATACGTAGATAGATCCATTGACCTTCAACTAATACGAAAGTCGCAATTAAAGATCTGAATTCAATGAAAAGGAAACTGTATACGTATATGATAAAATGGAATATGTTTATGATAAAAGCAAAATGTTTATGTTTAGGCATGTTCATGAAATGTTATATTAAGTAAAAGTATTTTTACTGTTGCATGTGATTGTATATGTGTTACTCGTTATTAGAGTTATGGTTTGCTGAGTCAATATACTTACTAGGTGTGTCGATGCAGGTGAGTATGATATTGATGTTGAGGGACTTGATGGTTGATCTTACTGGACTGAAGGTGCACATAAACCGAGGACCTGCGCTAGTTTTCCGCATTTATGATTTAAAGTTTACGTTAAATATTTTTAAGATTCTTTTGTGATGATTTTTTAGTGGTTTTTGAGAGGTTTTTAGAGTTGGTTTTATTTTGAAATATTTCTAAGTTTAGGGTGGGTATAACGTTTGACGATTTTATATTTTGAGTTCTTTCCTCTGAATTATTAAAAATAGTTAGTTGTTTTATTTTTAAAATGATGCAAAGTATTTTAAAGTATATATATATAAGTATCGGCCGAGTGTATGAGGAAAAAAAATTTAGTACTTTTTAAGAAAAACGAGTAGTAGACGTCTCAGCCCTTACCTGAGCCACTACTAAACAGACTAATTAAGCATGCAAAATTCAAGATTGTTAACAAAAATTAAACAATGGAAACTAAATAACTTAATTATCATACAATCGATCACCGCCAAAAACACAACTGCTCTAGCCACTGGCCCGGCCGTCCAAACCGTCCAACCTAAGACATGCCCCATGGAATGAGGTGCCCAAAATGATAACAATGATATGAGCGACAATCTCCCAATACAAGAATGTACGAGTATACAAACTAAACTGATGCATGTGAAATGTAATATGCTCAGATATCAGGGATCAAGTAAAAAATCTCATGCTCAATATAAAGATGCATGAGTGTGTAGTCTCTGATTTGTATTAGGTATGTTTTGGCTCTCACACTCATCATCAAGACATGGACCTACAATGTCTAGGGTCATCAGAGTCTGTGGGTCCCGTCGGACACTGTAGCTCTCGATGCCCAACCTCTACAATACATAATAGGGCTGAGCGGCCCCAACAAATGAGATATAGCTCAAAAGATATCAGGTCCAACATGATATGTCATGGATAATATTGCAAAGCAGTAAAATATGTATCATGCAACAAATAAATATGCAGCATATAAGTGTGTATACTACGCTTGGATATCTCAGTCAGTACATCACGTACCTCACTAAAAAAATCTGACAGAAAGCTTAATCGTCTGAATTTAAACAATAACAATATAATGAAATAACTATCAAGCCAGATCCTGAATTACCAAGCATGATTCAAAGTTCTTCCTAATGATCCTTATATAACTATTTAAGGCTATAGGATTATACTTGTGTACGTCGTTAGGTCGCTGATGATGTCTCGATCTGCGTCCCTGTTCATCTACACCTCCTCGAGCCGACACTAGTTCCGAAACTTCCTGAAACCAAACTGCCCTAGAAACTGGCTAGAAAACCTAAGGTACAAGGCTAGAACTCAAGAGAGAGTAGCTGAAGGAAGTGGTGTAGGAAACAAATGAAATCAGCTTCCATTTACAAGCTGCATCCGACTAGTTCAGAAGATCCGAAATTAGTCTTATCTGCCACATGTTAGAATCACATTCGTCTAGTTGGATTTATTTGGATAATGTAATTTAAAATATATTGGGTTGTCAATTTTAAAATCGGTTGATCTCGAATTATCAATTCCTTAATAATGCTTAATTAACAAATCTTTATGAAACGTCTACTACTAGTTTTTTTTAAAAAATATACTAGAGAAAATTTTTTTCTTTAAAACTTTCGGCTGACTACTTGTACATATATATATATATATATATTTACTTTGCACCATTTAAAATAATTCAACCAACTATTTTACTCAAAATCAAAAATGCAGTGCAAAATGTAAAATCGTCAAACCAAAACCTAAAGCTAGCATTTTTCAAAAATAATAACTCTTAAATCCTCTCAAAACCACTCATAACCATCAAAAATCATAAAAATATTTAGAGTCATACTAATGCTGAAAAACTAGCAAAGGTCCTCGGGTTATGTGCATCATCAGTCCAGCCAGTTCAACCATCAAGTGCTCCATCATCATCCAAATTATTCTCACCTGCATCATTCACACCTAGTGAGTTTAATGACTCATCAACCCTTAGCATTTATAAAAAGTAATCCATATACATCCATAAGTAACAGTGAAAAATACATTTAATAAAATAGCTATTCATGAACATGCATCACTTAAAACCTTTTCCTTTGATCATATACTTTTCCTTTCATCATATATGTGTATGTTTCACTTTCCTTGAATTTAGATCATTAATTGTGACTTTCGTTTCAGCTAGTTAGTCGATTGATCAATCTTACATATAATCATGGTACCAGGCGACGAGGACATCAGCGACAATCTCACCCGTCAACTGAGCATTGGCCTTACATATCTTCATATCATTTCGTATTCGTATTAATCACAATCAAGTCACCTCCTTTAAATCCTTTCATCATATCCATCACTTATAAAAATTCATTCATATATATCATTTTTTTTAAATCATGCATGCAACACGTCTTTTAGCATTATCGTTTTTCATCATAAAATAACATAATCTTTTAAAATAAACATTTACATCATTCAGGGTACTTCCAGGACGTCTAATATTTTTTAGGTATAAAATGACCATTTTGCACCTGAAACCCTTTCTCAATCTACCCTTGAACCTTAAAACGACGACCCGAATCCCATCCAAGCTTACCATAACACCATAAAATACACCTATACACATTTCTTAGACTTAAACTTAAGCCTCTCGACTGATTTCCCAGTTTGTTTTATAACTTGAACCTACGTCCCGGTTTTAACCCGAATCGACTCGAAATTTAACCAACTTTATCAAACTTGAACCATAGCTTATTATAGACTAAACATACCCTATGCAACCCAAATCAAGCAATTAAGAACCCTAAGAAAATCCTAGGAATCTTCTGGATTTTCTGCCCTTAGTCAACCAAAACCTAGCCCTAGCAAACCATAATTTCCTTTGATCCTAGCCCTTAACCGACCCAACAGACCCTAGCTGACCCTGCTGGGACCATGAACGAACCCCTTAGACCCTTCCTAGACTATCCCTACATCCCCTGCATTTGCAACCATAAACCCGTGCCCTTGAAGCTTTGCGCGACCAAGCCTAGCATCTACGGCCCTCCTCCTTGCACCAGCCTTCCTTTAACCCATCTAGGACAATGACTAGACCTCTTAGGACCCTTGAACACATCCCAACAGCAGTCCATATCCTGAGTCTTCCTAGACACCAAAATCGAAAACCCTAGCCCCTTAAGACCCAAATTTTCGTTCAGCCTTTCCATCCTTATTATCCATCCAGCCCTTATGATAGGATCTGTTAAGGGTTAAAGAGTGTTTAGAAGGTGAGGTTGAATAAACACTCACAATTTTCAAAACCTTTTTGACTTTGTGAGTCAATTTAGTGATAAATTGATACTCGGTAATCTTATAAGTCAATATCAATCAGTTACCAAATAGTTGTGTGGAAAAAAACTGACTGATAGATAGAATAGGAACTGAAATAATGAGACACGGGATTTTATGGATGTTCGGAGATTTCAAACACTCCTACGTCACCCCTTCTATCTCATGGATAGTATATACACTAAAAGACTTTGATCGATACAAACACTTGTACAGACCCACTTTAGTTTTGGACTTAACAATGCTAAACTGAAACTCTTAGTTACAAACTAGTTTTCAGAACTCAAATAAATCTAACACAACTGATCTCTTCTAGATCGAGTAATACAGTTTGTGTTGAAAACTCGAATTATAACCTAGAAGCTATGAATGTATACAATAAGCGTGAGCTTTTTCTGTTTACAAAAAATTTAGCAGAGTAACTGAATAGATTTCGAGTGCTCAAGAACTCAAATGTTCAATGATTCAGTAGTTAGAGAGTTGTTTTTAGTTGCTCTTCTCTGCTATTTATAGGCTTCCCTCCAACGGTAATATTAAAAACAATTTGAACCTTTCTATCCATTGCATTCCACGTCAACATTCTTCTGACAGTCGTACACTGCAGCTTTTCTGTAATGCGGCGATCCCACTACTTGTTGCAGTCAGCTTTTGTCGGTTAAATGTCTTAACTGATGACGTGTATAGTTGAGGAATCAGCTGATAGAGTGTAGTTGAGAAGCTCACAACTGTTTGTAGTAAGTGATAAATTCCAACTGATCAGTCAGTTGTCTGCATAGTTCAGTTGCTGGTTCAGTTGCCCTTGAAAGTCTGCGTGTTTTTCTTCATTTAATGGCAACATGTTTTAGATCAGTTAGACGCTCAGTTTGTCAAACATCCAAAATTCAGTTTCCAACAATTTCCCCCTTTTAAGTGTTTGACAAAACATGGAAATTAAGAACTGATGCCGATCAACTGAACTCATTGTAGATAAAATAACTCTTTCAATGTACAGATTTGTACAAAGAATAAAAGAATGAAATAATGAAATAATCTTTAAATAATCTGAACAAAATAATCTTCTATTTCTTCTTGATAGTCTTCGAAGATTTCTCTGGTTGATCCTTTCCTTGTTCTTGTTCTTCCCCCTTTTTGTCAAACTCAACAACCTTTTTCGATAAGATTCGAGCATCTGAAGAGAGATTAGGCACCGAATTCAATATTATATCTTGCAGTAAATCCATTCTTTTGGACATAGTGCTTTCCAGAAAGTCAAGGTGTCTTGGAACCAAAGCTTGAGTCTGAAATGAGCTTCAGCTGACACTCCGTCTTTCTAAAGTTCGTCCATTTGAATGAATAATGAAGTGACGTCCTTTTTATTTGATGCAATTTCCCATGGTATTGTCCTTTATAGAATCAAACCTCATAGCGTGTAGAAACTGGGTTGATTTGATATCTGAAATGGAAGACACTATACCGACGAGGTTGGACTGAATCACCTGAATTTCTTCAAAAAAAAGATTCAGTTGCTACTGAGATGTCAGGAGACATGGCTCCAGAGGTTTTTGGTTTCTGCTCTTCTTTTTCTTGATCGAAGATTATCAAGGCCCCGTCAGTTGTTTAAGTTGAAGGATTGACCATTTCATAACTATCTTCTGGTAAAGTTGCCTGTTGAGGATGTAGAGAAAAAGAATTCGGATCATCAGAAGAATCCGAATGTGCTTCAGGTGGAAGATCAATTGAAATATCACCTGTTTCTTGAACTGATTGATCAGCTGAAATAATGGAAGGCTGTTCAGCTGGCATTTCTTCAAATATAATATGTTCAGTCATAGCAGATGACTGAACTGCTTCTTAAGTTCTCAAAACAACCTGTTCAGTTGTGGAAGTCAACCTGAACTGGCTCTTCAGTTGGTTTAAGATTGGGCTTGAAAAACTGGTTCTTCAGTTGCGAACAATTCTAAAACTACTTCGGTAGAAGTTAGTTGAATATCAGAGGTAACTTATTTGTTAACTTCATCAATATTTGCCAATGACAATTCAGCGTCTGTGTAAAGTTCAGATCCAGCAGTTGAGTACTGAGGAACATCAGTTGACTGGTGTGCATCCTTTGAAGAAGGATCAGTTACCTGTTCAGCAGAGTCAATAACTGGGTCCTTGGATGGCTTTTGTGGTTGAGCTGATTGATGAGCTAGCTCATCTGATGGAAGTTCTTGGCAATCTTCTGGAATGAATAGTTCCTGATCTAGTTCCCAATTCTTTATCGCCATCTGCAGAGATAACAAATCCATGTCTAGTTGGTCATGAACTGCTTTGTCATTAAGAGCAGTTGGGCTTGTGGGATCATAGTTCTGGCGTAGCTGGCCAATCATCTGATTCATCTTCTTTGCCCGTACCTGATCAAAGAAATATTTCTTTCTTTCCAGTGCTTGAACCACTGTAGCGGCTTTGACCAGTTTGAGAACAATTGTTTCCAAGGCAATGAACTTATTTAAAACTGATTTCTTCTGCAACTACCTGGCAAACACAATAGTTATAAATTTCACCCATTCATCATAAGTTTTGAGTTTACCATCAGAGAATTCATTGACCTCCTTCAAGATAATGTCAATGTGAGTTTGAATGGTGTTGGTTGGTCTGGGATCTTAGTCATCTTTTCTTTTCCCTTTGAATTGATCAGAACATGAGATGTGCTCAGTCCTGACCTAGTTGAATCAACTTGTTCGTGAATCAGTACCCCCTTTGGTCTTGCAGCTTGCAGAGAGGTTGGTCCGGAGATAGTGATGAGTGGAGCCTTAACTCCAACAGATTTCTTCTTATCACCATATTCGATGATAGTCTTCTTGAGAACAGCAGCTAGAGGTAACTGATCATCAGTTGTCGTTCCAAATGGTATCGCTCTTAGTGAAGTAGCCTTGATCAGCTGTTCATCTCTAGATTGAATAAACCTCTCGGATGGGATGGTGCCCACAGCCATCACTGGTTTTGTCTTCTGAATCCTAGGCTTTTGGATATCTTAGGAGACGGTGTTTCCTCAAAGTCAGTCTCACTGACGATCAGTTTTCGTTTAAGTGCATTTTTCTGAATTTCCATTCTGGCTTTCTTAAATGATTTGGGAGCCCCCCTGCATCCCAATCTCATTTTTCACTTTGACTAATTTTTCAAGAGTGATGTCCAGCTTGAGTTTCGGTAGCTGAACACTCTTAGCATTGAAAATCTTGAATTTGTATGATCTCTCAGATGATTCACCCACTAAGACCTTGACTTTCAGCAGATACCTGAGTTAAACGGCAAATCCCTTGGTCTGGTTAGAGGACTGAAACATATTCTTCAGTAGGGTGAAGATGATCCCTTTTCAGTTCATCTTTTTACCGGTCATGATGGCAGTCATGACTTGGAATTTCTCCAAAGTAATTGCAGCAAAGGATCCTGCCTTTGCTAGAAGCCCTTTGGCCACAATATCAGCCAAGAGTTGGATTTCCGGCTTCAGTTCCTTCTTTGGATCGGAAACTTTGATTTTCCGACCGTCAGCCGACAGTAGAGTTTGCATCTCCTCAACATCAAAAGTTTTGACCTCAGAGAAGTTTGCTAGCCCATCAGTTTGCAGCTGAAAAAGGTTTCTGAAGGAATCTTCATCTATCATCAGCAGCTGATTGTTGACAGTAGTACTGATATTTCCGTCACCATAAATGAATCCGTTGGCATAAAGATCTTGAATCTCCTTAGGGTAGATTTCTTGGGAAGAAAGTCCCAGAAATGGCTTCAATTCCAGCAGCTACAATCTTGATAAACACATTCTTGTTTGCCTCATCCTGAACAGACAGGACTGAATCGAAGTCAATATCCATAGCGTTTAGCAGGTGTGCAGGAATTTGGTTTTCCATTGAAAGTTGATTTTCTGCGTGAAAGAAAGCTTAGAATGTTGATTTGCTCTATAGGTTGAAATTGCACATAAAGAAAGAAGAACCAAAATGGGGCGGGGATAAGTACGTTTGTATGTGAGTGTTCAAATTTTTGGACACGTGTCAGTCCATGAAAAAGTTAAGTGACATCGTGTGTACATGTGATTAAAGCTTGTGTAGAATTAAAGTGGACTACGTTGGGCCACGATTTAAAACACTATTCTATGAAAGAAGTGCATTAAATGCGTAATTGAAAGTCTCACTTATTATGGAATATTTATCGATTTATCAGTTAACTTATTGGAGAAGATCAGTTAGGTCAGCAAATGAGTGACCAGTTATGAGCTCAATCATTCAGTTAAGGACCAACTGACTATTGTCTTCTCAGTTAACCATTTATATTCGATATCCCCCTTAATAAATGCATATAAATAAAAGAAGGGTAAGAGAAACTTAGTCTGTATCAGTTAAGTCCATTTTGTTAACTGATGACTCTTCATCTTCCTCCTGTCTCTTTAAGAACTGTCTATAAATAAGACCAATGTTATTTGATAATAACATCTCAACACTGATGGATTGTTCAAGCAGTTCCAACGTCCCTCATCCTGCATTGACACCTCATCGTTTGGATAAACTGAAGAAGGTTCTTGAAAAGTTCATCTTTTCAAATGTTTTGTCCATTTGGACCAAGGTTCATGACTTCCAATCAATTCACAGTGATGAGTTTCCTGCTACTGCTAAGCAGAGATCAACTGCAAGGAAGTATAAGAGACGTGCTGAAGTCGATCATATTTTCGAGCTTGTTAAAGATGATGTGCTGATTCATCTGATGCTTATTGATAAGTGCAAATTGTGTACTTAAATTATCCTTATAATGCATATAGATTGTTAGTTTTCTTGGGAAGAATTATGCATTTTTGTTATTTTTGGTGTGATTTCAGGAATCTAGGTAAGGCTACTACTTGGGCATGAAAAGGAATGGAAAGGGCACTTAGAAGAAAATAGCGAACTTGAAAACCAGAGAGACCCGCGCATATGCGCGAGTCAAGGGCGTGCATATGCGCGCGAGAAACAGGCGAGACATAAAGCAAAACAGAGGACTCAGCGCACATGCGTGGAGCTAGTGCGTGCATATGCGTGTGAGAAGATTGCCCAACACAAAAGAACCGCGCATATGCGCGAGTATTGGGCGCGCATATGCGCGTGACTGCGAATGCCAGATTCTTTAGGTTTCATCGTGGGATTTATAAGAGGGGAATAATTAATTCTGAAGCAGCCAACCGACACAGAGATCAAGGAGAGAAAAATTTAGAGCCAACGGAGCATGGAACACGAAGAACAGAGACAGAAGACGCTTAATCCGGACACGGAGACGCACTTTCATCTCTCTTCAACATGTTTCCAATTCGGTTCTTTACTTTTACGTTTTTAATGATTACAAACAGAGTTTGTTGTGATCTAGACTCGAGTATGAACTAATTTTATTTTCTTGAGATTGACGTAGTCTTGGTCAAACCTATGTTATTGACGTTGTGAATTTTCATTGAATTAATTCATCGTGTTTATTTGTGATTTCTTGTCTTTAATGCTATTGGATTATTTTCCATAATTTGATTGATCAAATAATTAAGATCTAACACTTGAGAGAGGAGATTGAAATTAGGACAGGGGAAATCACATCATCGGATGTTTATAAAGTGCAAAAGACGTATAACTCTGGTGCATCCATAAAAAGAACCTTGTTTGCATATATTATGTGTTACGTGATTTTGAACAGACATATTAAAATCATTAATAGATAGTACAGTTCTATTTATCACTTGAAAAAGGGAATAGAAAAATTGCGAGTTCTTGGTTAATAAACATGATGCAATTTAATGATATGTTAGTCACTTTTAATTTGGCATAGGGGAGACCAGACGAAATCATATCTCTAGATTGATTTACTCATTGAATCTCAACTGCGTGTAAAAGATTTACCTGACTCGTTATTTTATCTCAATTGATTATAAACTATCTCATTGATTTTCCTAAATAAAGTTGAACTATGTCAATTATGGTATTTAATATACAGTTTTAACTAATTACTCCTCGTGGGATTGATATCTGTACTCATATCAGTACTAAAACTTGACACCGTACACTTGCGGTAGTGAAAATACGCAACAAGTTTTTGGCGCCGTTGCGGGGGAGTAAATTATTTAATTGCATATTAATATCATTACTAAGTAGTCTTGATTTTAATTTAGACTTTATTTATTTATTTATTTTGTTAATTTAGAATCTTATTTGTTTTGCAGTGTATGCGACGATAATCCCGACTTTCTTATTTTTTATCCGAAAATCAAAAGAACTGCCAGGAGATTAAGGAAAGCAAGAAGAGAGGAAATTAAAGCAATAGGTTGAAAACAGAGATAATCAGAATGAACTCCCAAGTGGTGCCAATCCGAGAGCATTTTCGCCTAGTCGTCAACGCTCACTACTCCGGAATAGCTCGCGGAACCATTGCTGCTAATAACTTCAAGCTAAAGCCCTGCACTCATCAACATGGTTCAACAGAAACAACTTGGAGGAGCAGCCACTGCAGATCCCCATCTTCACCTAAGAACTTTTCTAAAGATCACGGATACGGTAAAAATTAACAGTGTTTCTGACGAAATTATTCGATTGCGTCTGTTTTCGTTATCTCTCAGGGATCAAGCAAGGAGTTGGCTTCAATCTCTACCTCTGGGGAGTATTACTACATGGGCAGATTTGGTTACGAAGTTTTTGTCAAAGTATTTTCCTCCTGCCAAGTCTGCTCAGCTGAAAATAGATATCACCAATTTCGGGCAGAGGGAATTCGAGGTGTTATATGAGGCTTGGGAGCGATACAAAGAATTACTCAGGATGTGTCCAAATCATGGATATGTAGATTGGGTACAGATTGAGTTATTTTACAATGGTTTGGATGGGCCAACTAGAGGAAATGTGGATGCAGCAGCTAGAGGTACTATTTTCTCAAAAACACCTGATGAGGCTTATGAATTGCTTGAACAAATGACCATTAATAGTTACCAGTGGCCAAGTGAGAGATCTGGATCAAGGAAACCTTCTGTATTGTATGCCGTAGACACGATCACGTCACTTACTGCACAGGTTTCGGTGATGATCACACAGATTGCAGCGAGGAACAAGGCAGGACAATCTACGTCTGATGTAGCACTGGTAACTGCCGAAGAAGAGCCCGTTGTGGAAGAAGCTCAGTACATAACAACAATCGTGGCTATGGAGGATATCGATGTAACCCTCCCTCTAATACTTATCATCCAAGTTTGAGGAATCACGAGAATTTCTCTTATGCGAACAACAAGAACGTGTTGACTCCTCCATCGGGGTTCAGTACACAGAATGGTGAAGGAAATCTGTCTTTTGAGGATCTAGTTGGGACGTTTGTGGCTGAGTCTGGGAAAAGAATGGCTAGAACTGAGTCTCGTCTTGATAGCATGGAGACACACATGGGGAATATGGGTGCAACTATGAAATATTTGGAAACACAGATTGGGCAACTAGCCAACGCTTTGAGATATCAGAATAGAGGACAGTTCCCAAGCAATACGGAGGTGAATCCTAGGGAGCAATGCAAAGCTGTCACACTGAGGAGTGGCAAAGAAATTGGAATCTCAAGAGCCTACTGAAGAGAATGTAGAGATTCTTGTTGAGGAAGATAATTGAAAGGGTGTAAGTGGTGAAAAATAAAAAGTAGAGGAACCCAAGAAAGTGCTTGAACAGCAGCCTTTACCAAAGGTGAATCTTCCATATCCACAGAGGTTCAAGAAGAAAGGGATAGATGATCAGTTTGTAAAGTTCCTGGAAATCTTCAAGAAAATACACATTAACATCCCATTTGCCGATGCATTGGAGCAAATGCCCAATTACGCTAAGTTCATCAAGGATGTGATGTCCAAGAAGAGGAAACTTCAAGAATTTGAGACCGTGAAGCTAACCGAAGAGTGCAATGCCATACTCCAAAGGAAGCCACCACAAAAACTCAAAGAACCAGGGAGTTTTACTATTACTTGTGTTTGGTGGTTCTAGAGTAAATAGAGCTTTATGTGATTTAGGTGTCAGTATTAATTTAATGCGTTTTTCTATTTACAGGACCTTGGAGCTTGGCAAGGTGAAGCCTAGCACTATTACTTTGCAGCTGGCGGACAGATCACTTACATATCCACGAGGGATAGTAGAGGATGTGCTGGTAAAGGTAGACAAATTCATATTTCCTGTTGATTTTGTCATTTTAGACATGGAGGAAGACCAGAAGACTCCGCTTATTTTTGGAAGGCCGTTCTTGGCCAGCGGAAAAGCCTTGATTGATGTGCACAAGGGCGAGCTAACACTGAGAATAGGTGGAGAGGAAGTTGTGTTCAACGTCTACAACACCATCAGAGGACCAAATGAGGTAAGTACTTGTAATAATATTGATATCATTGATTCATGTGTATCTCATGTTAGTGCAGGTAGGATGACGAAAGACTCCTTAGAGAGATGTTTATTAAAATCAGCTTCTACCGTGGATGAAGAAGACTGGGATGTGCGAGAGGAGTTACTTCTCTCAATATGCTGCCTAAAGAAAAGGTTGATGTCCAGCACGAAGATTTACTTGAAGATGCGAGTAATGAAGTACCAAAGGCATCTCCTGAATTTAAGGAATTACCGAGTCACTAGTGCTATGCATTCATAGATGAGAGTTCGTCCTATCAGTAATTATATCTTCTACTCTTACTATTGATGAGAAAGATAGGTTGTTGAGAGTATTGCGAGAGTTTAAATCTGCTTTGGGATGGACAATTTCTGATATAAAGGGGATTAGCCCTACTGTTTGTATGCACAAAATCTTGATGCAGGTATCCTATTCCCCCAATGTTGATCATCAGAGGAGGCTTAATCCAGCCATGAAAGAAGTGGTGAGAGCTGAGGTATTAAAATTATTAAATGCTGGTGTTATTTATGCTATATCTGATAGTTCTTGGGTTTCACCAGTGCAAGTAGTGCCTAAGAAGGGGGTTTGACTGTGGTGAAGAATGAGCGGAATGAATTGATTTCAACTTGTCCAGTGACTGGTTGGCGAGTGTGTATAGATTACAAGAAATTGAATGATGCCACAAGGAAATATCACTTCCCCCTCCCCTTTATTGACCAGATGCTTGATAGAGTTGGTGGTTATCATTATTATTGCTTTCTAGATGGTTATTCAGGTTACAATCAAATTGTCATAGCACCGGAGGATCAAGAGAAGACTACCTTCACTTGCCCCTACGGTACATTTGCTTTCAGGAGAATGCCATTTAGACTTTGCAATGCACCTGCTACGTTTCAGAGGTGTATGATGCCCATATTTTCCGACATGGTGGAAGAAATCATGGAAGTTTTCATGGATGATATATCTGTCTTTGGTTCATCATTTGATCATTGTTTGTAGAATCTGACACTTTTCTTGCAGAGATGTCAAGTTAAAAATCTAGTTTTGAATTGAGAGAAATGTAACTTCATGGTTCAAGAAGGTATTGTGCTTGGGCACAAGATTTCGGCTAGAGGAATGGAAGTGGACAGAGCCAAAGTCATGGCAAATGAAAATCTCCCACCGCCGAAGAATGTGAAAGCGATCAGAAGTTTCTTGGGACATGCCGGGTTTTATCGTCGCTATATTAAAGATTTCTCTGAAATTACTAGACCTTTATATAATTTGTTAGAGAAATATTCGACATTTATTTTTGACGATGATTGTTTGCAGGCATTTAACAGAATCAAGACAGCGCTGATTTCTGCACCCATCATGATAGTTCCTGACTGGAAGGAGCCCTTTGAGCTCATGTGCGATGCTAGCGACTATGCTATGGGAGAAGTATTGGGACAAAAGCGAGAGAAGATGTTCAATGCTATCTACTATGCAAGTCGCACACTTAATGCAGCCCAACAGAACTACACAACCACTGAGAAAGAGATGCTAGCTGCATTCGACAAATTCAGAACATATCTCATTGGCACCAAGGTAACTATCTTCACTGACCATGCCGCTATTCGTTACTTGTTTTCCAACAAGGATGCAAGGCCCAGGTTAATACGATGGATACTCCTACCTCAAGAATTTGACTTTGAAGTCAAAGACAAGAAAGGCTTGTGAGAACCAGGTGGCAGATCACTTGTCACGCATAAAGCTGGAAGAAAGAACTGAAATTGGAGCTATCAATGAGTCGTTCCCAGATGAACAACTCTTCAAGGTAAATGTTACACATCCTTGGTTTGCAGATATAGCTAATTTTCTTGCTGCAGGTGAATTATCACCAGATTTAACTCATCACCAAAAGAAGAAATTCCTTCATGATGCCAAGTTTTATCTCTGGGACGATACCTTCGTGTTCAAGAGATGCGCTGATCAGATAATTAGACAATGTGTAGCAAAGGAAGAAGCAGGTACGATTCTAGAGCAATGTCATTCCTCACCTTACGGTGGACACTTTGGAGCATCTAGAACAGCAGCTAAGGTATTACAGTTAGGTTTCTATTGGCTTAATCTGTTTAAGGACAGTTATAATTTAGTAAATCATGTGATAAATTCCAAAGAGTTGGCAATATTTCTAGACGCCATGAGTTACCACTAACAAATATTTTGGAGGTGGAACTTTTTGATGTCTGGGGTATTGACTTTATGGGTCCATTCCCATCCTCTTTTGGCCAATCTTATATTTTATCTGCTGTTGATTATGTGTCCAAATAGGTGGAAGCAATTGCCACCAGTACTAATGATGCTCGGGTTGTTGTTAAGTTTGTCCACAGGAACATCTTTACAAGATTTGGTACCCCTAGAGCCATAATCAGTGAGAAAGGTACACATTTCTGTAACAAAATTTTTAACTCACTGTTGGCTAAGTATGATGTGAAGCACAGGGTGACACTGGCATACTACCCGCAAGCTAATGGGCAAGCAGTAATATGCAACCGAGAGATTAAGAAGATATTAGAAAAAACAGTGAAGACAAACCGGAAGGATTGGGCGATTAAGCTAGATGATGATTTATGGGCGTACAGGACTGCATACAAGATACCTATCGGGATGTCGTCTTATAGGTTGGTCTTTTGGAAAGCTTGCCATCTACCTTTGGAACTGGAGCACAGGGCCTTTTGGGTTGTGAAAAAGCTAAATTTTGATATGGGGGCATCTGGCGAGCAACGACTGTTGCAGTTGAACGAGATGGAGGAATTCAGAAACGATGCATAGGAGAATGCAAAGATATACAAAGAGAAGACCAAGAGATGGCACGACAAACATATTCTTCGACGAGACTTCAAACCAGGACAACAAGTGTTATTGTTCAATTCTCGACTGAGGTTGTTTCCTGTTAAGTTAAAATCAAAATGGTCTGGACCATTCACAGTGGAAACAGTGTATCCACATGGGGCAATTGAGCTGAAGTGCAACACCGGTCAGACATTTAAAGTAAATGGTCAGAGGGTCAAGCATTACTTTGGAAGTGAAATACGAAACATAGACAACATTCTACTTGGAGAACCAAAGTAGAAAGGAGAAAGTCAGACTGATGACTATAAACCAAGCACTGTGTGGGAGGCAACCCACAATTATCTTTAGCATTCGCTTTGTTTTTATTATTTTACTTTAATCCCTTATTTGTTAATTTTAATTTTCTCTATTCAAGTATTGATTTGAAGTGTTTTATTTTTACAGGTGTTTAAAAAAAATAAAAAAAGAGAGAAAAAATTTTGGACAGAGTGCATCGCGCATATGCGCGACTTATTTTACGCAATGCGCACGCCCCAGCTCAGAAGGCAGAGATACACCTCTCAAGGCCACGCATATGCGCGATATGACAAGGCGGATACACTCGGAAGACAGAGACTTTGGCGCATATGCGCTGGTTTAGGTTGCGCGTATGCGCGATGTTTGATTTTTTAAAAAAAACACGCGAACCATGCTTCAGAACAACACAGCCGCCTCCCTCTCCCAACAACCACAACCGCTTCCCTTCTCTCAAAAACCACAGCCGCCTCCCTTCTCTGGAATATAACCGCACCAATTCCTGCCACAGCACACCGTGCTTCACCTCTCTGAAATCTGCACTCCGAAACATCAATCACCACCGTGACCTCTGACCACACTCCGATTTGCCGTCGCTTTATGGTGCAAGTAAGGGTTTTATCCAGATTTTATTCAAATCTTCATAATAGTTAAAATTTGTGTTCGATCTATTTGGGGAACTTTTAATATTGTGAATTGGGTACTTCAAATTGTTCTAAAGCATTTTGTGACTAGGTTTGTACATTGCGTTGCTAACCAGATTAGTTGGTGTGGTGAGATTATATTTGCTCTGACGCACGTTGGGGTTCGATTATCTGTGATTTTGGCTCCTCGGTTGGTTGAATTTTGTGTGGGCATTGAATTATTGTATTACATGGCGCGAAAAAGAAATCCAAAAAGGGTGCCTCTTCCTCCCCAAGTTTTGATTCTCATATGTTTTGGAATGAGGAGGCTCAACAAGTGTGGGGACCCGGACGCTAATTCATTTCTTAATCATCTTTGGGAATAATTGAATCAATTAAGATAAACAGGGTCTAAATTTTTTTTAAAAATACAAGAGTGTGCAACATATGAAATAAATCTTATTTCATTTACAAGATCAATATCCAGATCTGAGTACAAAAGTAAATCATATCAAACTACTGTTCATTCACTACATGTCAGGTAATGAAACAGATCTACTTCTAAGCCCGGATCTCCACGCTAATCTTGAATCTCTCATCCTCTTCTTGACCCTGATCATGTCTCACCTGTTGTCATGCACACATAAAAACACAACAACAGTCGGATAATTCAATTGAGAATATAATCCCAGTATAAACAACGTATACATGCAATCATATAAACAGACATAAAAGCATGCAACAGATATCAATAACATGTATCAAATCTGAAAGACATGAATCGATATAACGCTGTAAATAACTCTGGAGTCGTCATCTCATATTCAACTCATTTCTAATCAAGGGATCCCGGTTCCTGGATATTACCATATACCGAATCTCCGCAATAGAAGTCGATCCGCTCCTACGCAACATCGATATAAATCAAACATCCGGTGTCTTGGCATATCCGCCAAAGACTTGGCATATCCGCCAATAACTAGGCATCTCCGCCCATGACTCAATACACGCTTTGCTATAACTCAATAGACTAATCATATCAATCTCATAAATTGCAAATATCAATGCAACAAATAAAGTATGTGGTTTTTGGGAAACTCCAGTCCAAACTGACTGAAGTCGATCTCCCGGTTAACATTGATTTATACATTTCTCTGTCAATCTGACGAAGTCGGAGTCTCGAATTCGAATCTGTCAATACTCAATCTGGAAATGACAATATCGAGGAGTATAATATCAATACACCACTCAAATCAATACTAGATATAATCAGAACTAAATCAAATTCTGTTTAAACGGCATAACCGCACAATCTCAATGCACCCAGCAATACAATATCAATAAGATATCTATCCCAACACCTCATAATCGATAACAACACAATTCGGATATCAAATCTGTATAATCTCAATCAAATCAATTCTGAAAATCATAACAATTTCATACGGTATCCGTTCTTTGATCTGATTTGAATTATACGATGTCTAATATTTCAAGGACACCATATATCAGTCATATCAGGATTTCTTCCATATCATAATTTCAAATCATATCATAACATAAGAAAACTTACGTCCAGTTGAAGCTCTCGTCGATAGAAACACGGTACCGCAGTCAGATTGAAAATCAGACGGCCGGATTTTGCGTAAATCACAAATCTCTGATTCAAGGAAATTTGAGAATCTTTCCTGGAGCTTTTCGTTTCTTCTTGTTTATTTTGAAGGAAATGAATAAGAATATATATATATCTTGCATGAGGCTAAGTGGCTCTTCCTATGTGCAGCACGTCTCGCGCATATGCGCGACCTCCTTCGGGGCATATGCGCGAGACACTATGTCTCGGCGCGTATCTTCACGGCAGCTCGCGCATATGCGCGCCCTCGCCCAGCGCATATGCGCGAGGTTCTCTGCCATACTCGCGCATATGCGTGGGTCCTGGTCGCGCATATGCACGAGGTTCTCTGCCTACCTCGCGCATATGCGCGAGGTGCTCAGTCCTCGCACATAACATTTCTTCTCCGATCGTCCCCGGTCGATCCTTTCCGTCTATAATTACATCAATTATCAACAAATCATTTCAGATTACAATAACAAAATTCTCGGGCATTACATTTCTCCTCCCTTAAGATCCGATTTCGTCCCCGAAATCACAGGCAATCAAATCCGACACCAAATCAAATACAATAAGGAATGGAGAATAGAAGCTAAATAAGAAGACTCACATCAGTGAAATAACTCTGGGAATCTCTGCCTTATATCTGATTCAGTTTCCCACGTAGCTTCTTCGATGCCATGACGACTCCACTGAACTTTCACAAGCGGAATAATCTTTGTTCTGAGTTGCTTTTCTTTACGATCAAGAATTTGAATTGGCTTCTCGAAGTAACTCAGTGTTTCATCTAGTTCAGCCTCGTCTGGCTGAATAATATGTGAAGCATCAGAAATATACTTCCACAATAACGATACATGAAAGACATCATGTATTCCAGATAGAGAAGGCGGTAATGCGAGTCGATAGGCACGACTCCTATCTTCTTGAGAATATCATACGGCCCAATATATCCTGGAGTCAACTTCCCTTTCTTGCCAAATCTGACAATGCCACTGAAAGGAGAAATCTTCAAGGATACTCTGTCTCTTGCCTCAAATACCAACGGTCTACGTCGAACATTGGCATATTTGGCATGTCTGTCTTGCGCTGTTTTCATTCTCTTCTGAATCAGCTTCACTTTCTTGGTCATGTCTCGAATCATATCAGGTCCAATCTCAGGAACCTCAGAAATATCATCCCAATACAGAGGGGATCTGCACTTCTTACCGTACAACGCTTCAAACGGTGTCATCTCAATACTCGTCTGATAGCTGTTGTTGTACGAAAACTGACAATGTGGCAAAGATTCTTGCCAACTAATGCTAAAATCAAGCACTACAGCTCTAAGCATATCCTCCAGTGTCTGGATAGTCCGCTCTGACTGTCCGTCGATCTGTGGATGATATGCGGTACTAAGATGTAACTTAGTACCTAGAGCCTGCTGTAAACTCTGCCAGAATTGCGAAGTAAACCGAGGATCACGGTCTGAAACAATCGACTTCGGCACTCCATGCAACCTGACCACCTCTCTGACATAGATCCCTGCCATCTGGTCATGTCTGTACGTCATCTTGTACGGAATAAAACATGTGGATTTGGTCAATCTATCAATCACGACCCAAATCGCATCACAACCTCGGGAGGATCTCGGTAGCTTCGTTACAAAATCTATGGAAATGTGATCCTATTTCCATTCAGGAATAGATAAGCTCTGTAAGATTCCTCCTGGTTTCTTTCTTTCGGCTTTCACCTGTTGGCAATTCAGACATTTGGATACAAATTCAGCAATATCAGCTTTCATCTGTTTCCACCAAAACTGCCTTTTCAAATCATTGTACATCTTCCTGTCATCAGGACGAATACTAAATCGACTACTGTGCGCTTCTGACAATATCTTTCGTTTCAAATCTTAAACATTCGGCACAACAAGACGATTATTCACATATAACACACTGTCACAAACCTAATACTCGGATCGATGCCCTACTCTGACTATCGCAATCGAATTCTGAACATTCTAATCCACTTTCTGAGCCGCTTTAATTCTCAAAATCAGCTCTGGTTCGACTTGAACAGCAGATACTCTCAACGGTTTACAATCTATTTCAAATCCTGATTCAGAAAAACAGAAATTTTCAATCAAATTCAAAATACCAGTCATCAATAATAGCCTTCGAACTCATAAAACTGCGAATTTTTGACACTAATGTCGGTCTTGGCCAACAGATCACGGCCTCACTTTGCTAGGATCAACCGATATACCATCTTCGAATATACTGTACCCCAAAAATACAACATGTCTCAGCCAAAATTCACATTTCTAAAGCTTGGCATATAGTTTCTCAGCCCTCAGAATTTTCAATACAGTTCTCAAATGCTCAGTATGATCAATCACATTCTTCTAATATATCAGAATATCATCAATAAATATAATCACAAAATCGTCGAAATACTGCTGAAATACATGGTTCATTAAACCCATAAACATAGCTAGAGCACCCCAAGGAGAAACACTCGGTTTGATGTAACCCTTGCCCAGTAGATCTTCCAACTGCTCTTTCAACTCTTTCAATTCAATCAGTACCATCATGTCCAGTATTTTAAAGTTAGGAACTGTACCTGGTACGCATTCAATGCTGAAGTCTATTTCTCGAATTGGAGGCAAACCCGGAATCTCATCTGGGAAGGCATCAGCAAACTCACATACCACTGGCAAATCAGCCAATGATAAGCTCGATTTCAGTACGTCAATTGAATACACAAGGAATCCCTCTGCTTCTTTATGTAATAATATAGTCATAGACATAGCAGATATCAATGGAATTCTAGATCTAGAACCCTTACCGTAGAATTTCCACTCTTCAGCCATCTCAGGTCTGAATCTCAAAATCTTATGAAAACAATCAACGGTAGCTCTGTACTTGGTCAGCATATCAATACCGATAATACAATCAAAATCAGACAACCCAAGTACAATACAATCTATCTCAATCTCATGTCCGTCATACTGTAGCATACAATGTTTATCAGCATACACTGAAATCAAACATCTCCCCAAGATGAAGAGATACATACTACAGTAGATAAGGATTCAAAAGGCAAAGCATATATCAATGCAATTCATTCAAAAATAATCATACGGAATGCATTAGTATCTATCAATACATGTGCAGGATAACCACAAAGGAAACAGTTACCTGCAATTACATCATCAGGTGCGTCCTGGCCTGTTCCTTGGTCAATACAACACTCTGGCCTACTGTCTAGGAGGTTGGCTAACTGTCTGGCTTCCTCCTGGACTTGGCTGTGATTGGGTAGAGGGTGGCTGGAAAGAGTGAACAACAGATGATCATCTATCAGGCTGTGTCACTGATCCAGATGATTTTGCTCCCTGGGATCCCTGGGAACCTCGCTGTGGACAAACTTTAGCAAAGTGTCCTGACTGTCTACAGATGTGACAACTACCAAACACACCTCGGAATTGCTCTGTGGGATGTCTTCCTCCACAAGCTCTGCAATAAACCCCTGTATAACCCTGGCCAGAATCGGTCTGTCGTGAGCCACTGGAACTAGATGAACTACTTCCCGATTTCTTAAACTGTTTCCCTCTAGCTTTCAGCTTATCTTTCTTTCCACGGCTACTACTGCCACTATCAAATCTAGGAAGGGGTTGCGAGAATTGGGCGGGAGATTGTTGCTATTTCTGTGGTTGAGCAACATACGACATTCCTAGCTGTTGGATCAAACTTGCCTCAGCTCCCTTTGCTCTGTTCAAGGCATCGGCAAAATTATGGGGTCGCCCCCCATTTACCAATGTAAATATCTCAGGATTCAATTGTAACACCTCTGACCGATTTTATAAAATAACACAGTGGAAAATTAAAAATTTACTTAGAGGGAAGAAGGATTTAAAATTTCCTTACCATAAAACATTTACAATCAAAAGTATATACATGATCAATCAAGTGTTACACCAAAATACAAAATATCATTTTTGATCATGTCAAAATGCTAACAAAATAGCCTTCTTCCTTCCATCTCTATGCATATGACCTCGGCTCCAATCAATGTCCTGGCCCGTCCCTCTTATCTGCATCACATGAATAACTGAAATGAGTATAAAACGCAGCAAGTGGAACTCTTACATAACAATCTGTACATATCATACTCTGTAAAACATGGATTTGAAATCATTAAATACCATCAACTCTGAAACATAAATATCATAGCATGAATAACAATAACGATGGTATTTCTCTTTTCTCTGGTGGATTGATATTTCAATAGTATCTCTGTCTCTGTACCTATATCCCATCGATATAAATCGATTACTCTGTTGGGATATAAGCCTATGGTCCTTGATCAACTAATTGTATGCAATCTCTGACTATCTCTTTATCAATCCAATAAATCATTTGAACTCTCTCTTTGGCATTAAACCAAGCACTTTGAATACTCTTTTCTTTTGCCATTCCCTTTTTCATAATTGAGACATAAAAATGCCTCTAATATACAACAAAGTATATCCATACATAATATGAATCAAATGGAAGGGAATAACATGTTAAAACCATTGAAATACAATACATATACTATCATGTGAGCACAAGGAATGAATTCCACTTACTACACTTGAAAACCTTGAATCTAATCCCTTGGTAGAAAACCTACAACAATAAACCATAAATTGCACCATCAACATCTCAATAATCACAAACCCATACCATAAAACTCATAAAATCAACACCATAAACAAACCCATAATATCTCCCAACACCAAAAACCAAGAATAAACAAAGCCACAAGCTTACCTTAGCTCCTTGAACCAACAATGACCTTGTTCTCACTTCAATAATCCCACAAGATGCTAGAATCAAAGAAAGGAAAGAAAGAAAATGGAACCCTGGCTCCCTTGCTCTGAAGAAACCGAGAAGAATTGGTAGAAATGGGGAAAAAGTGAACCAACTCATGTCTTATATCACTTAAAACCGAAAACACGCTTTTACTATTCACACACCGCGGGTGCGCTCCAAAATACACCGCGGGTGCGCTCCAAAATACACCGCGGGTGCGCTATGCATTCTGCAACACTTCCGAAAATCCAAAATTACGACCGCGGGTGCGCTGCATTATCGACAGCGGGTGCGCTGAAGGTTCTGCCTTGACACCGTAGGTGCACTAACTTTTATACCGCGGGTGCACTAGCCGATCGCGGGTGCGGTGTCTTTTGCAGTGCGGGTGCACTGTCACCTGAAGCCAACAATAAATTTTGCATCTAAAATCGAATCGCAACGTCGCTTCTCCTCATAATTCGGCAACACTCTCATTAAGAAAGTTGCAACTCTATAACTTATCTAACCACCCCAATTGGCCTCATACCAATTGGCTCAACATACTAATTACCATGAATTAAACCGCAACGATGCGTTCACCAAGCTTGGCTATTACAATCTCCCCTCCTTAAAGGAATTTCGTCCTCGAAATTGATGTAAATGTACTTATCCTATAGGTCATGGGATCGAGTCCTGGGGAGGCGAAAGAAACCCTATGGTAGGGAGGGGGAGATCCTATGAGTAACCCGTACGACGCCTATGGAAAGCCCGTGAGGGAAAAGTCCCCTTTGAGGGACCCCAAGATCGGGATAGCCTTGGGTCGATCGGGGCAGTGGGTCGTATGGGCGGTCCACTGGGCCTGTAATGGGTCGTTACAAAAAAGGCCGCCGATACGGCCCACTGCCCCGATCGACCCAAGGCTATCCCGATCTTGGGCTCCCTCAAAGGGGCCTTTTCCCTCACGGGCTTTCCATAGGCGTCGTACAGGTTACTCATAGGACTCTCCACACCAGGATGGTGGAGTGGTACCTCCCCAAGTCTCGAACCCATGACCTCCTGGCATAAGTACATAGTTCAAAGAGACTTGGTACCAGTTGGGCTACTCCTATGAGTAACCTGTACGACGCCTATGGAAAGCCCGTGAGGGAAAAGGCCCCTTTGAGGGAGCCCAAGATCGGGATAGCCTTGGGTCGATCGGGGCAGTGGGCCGTATGGGCGGTCCACTGGGCCTCTAATGGATCGTTACATCAATCCATTGATAAACTGATCAGCTACAGCTTCATCATTCTCAGCCACGTGAGGAGCAAAATGTAGCAAGGTAGAGAATTTGGCCACATACTCTTCAATGTTAAATTGACCCTATCTCAGATTTGCAAACTCTACACCCTTGTCTTTCCTGTATGATACTGGGAAAAATATTTGATAAAATTCAATTTTGAAGATTTTCCACGTAATAACATTACCACGCTGTTCTAAGGCTTCCTTGGTTGCAAGCCACCGAACTCTTCACGACCTCATGCAACTGGTGCCCAATCAGTTTAACTCTACGTTCATCTGGGTAATCAAGTGAATCAAACAGCATTTCTATATCATCTAGCCAACTCTTACAATCAACAGACGTCTCAATACCCTTCAGAATCGACGGTTGAAAAGACTGAAACCTCTTCAACAGTGATTCCTTCGGAGTTGCGGACACATCCATCTGATTAATCGAGGTACTACCCTGTTCTGGAATTCTTCGAGGAGGTAAATCTGATTATCAAAAGGATTAGTAACCAAATACCACAAACCTGTTTCAGTCCTCCTCTGATCATCTTACTGCTGAATCAAGAATCGGTTCTGATTCATTCTCAATAACACATGTTTCCAATCAAATCAGATAATCAATTAAACATGTATTTCAAAGCAGTAAAACATGATAGTACTCAAAAGCAAGGAAGAAAACTCAATCTACCCCGCTCACTATCTTCTATCTCAGTTTAAAGTAACCAACTGCTCTGATACCACCTGTTGTGGGGACCCAGGACGCTAATTCATTTCTTAATCATCTTTGGGAATAATTGAATCAATTAAGATAAACATGATCTAAATTTTTTTAAAAAAAATACAAGAATGTGCAATATATGAAATAAATCTTATTTCATTTACAAGATCAATATCCAGATCTAAGTATAAAAGTAAATCATATCAAACTACTGTTCATTCACTACATATCAGGTAATGAAACAGATCTACTTATAAGCCCGGATCTCCACGCTAATCTTGAATCTCTCATCCTCTTCTTGACCCTGATCCTGTCCCACCTGTTGTCATGCACACATAAAAACACAACAACAGCCGGATAACTCCGGTAAGAATATAATCCCAGTATAAACAACGTATACATGCAATCATATAAACATATATAAAAGCATGCAACAGATATCAATAACATGTATCAAATCTGAAAGACATGAATTGATATAACGCTGTAAATAACTCTGGACTCGTCATCTAATACTCGACTCATTTATAATCTAGGGATCCCGGTTCCTGGATATTACCATATACCGAATCTCCGCAATAGAAGCCGATCCGCTCTTACGCAACATCGATATAAATCAATCATCCAGTGTCTTGTCATATCTGCCAAAGACTTGGCATATCCGCCAATAACTAGGCATCTCCGCCGATGACTCAATACACGTTTTGCTATAACTCAATAGACTATGCATATCAATCTCATAAATTGCAAATATCAATGCAATAAATAAAGTATGTGGTTTTTGGGAAACTCCAGTCCAATCTGATTCGAGTCAATCTCCCGGTTAACATTGATTTATACCTTTCTCTGTCAATCTGACGAAGTCGGACTCTCGAATTCGAATCTGTCAATACTCAATCTGGCAATGACAATATCGAGGAGTATAATATCAATACACCACTCAAATCAATACTGGATATAATCAGAACTAAATCAAATTCTGTTTCAACGGAATAACCGCACAATCTCAATGCACCCAACAATACAATATCAATCCCAACATCTCATAATCAATAACAACACAATTCGTATATCAAATCTGTATAATCTCAATCAAATCAATTCTGAAAATCATAACAATTTCATACGGTATCCGTTCTTTGATCTAATTTGAATTATACGATGTCTAATATTTCAAGGACACCATATATCAGTCATATCAGGATTTCTTCCATATCATAATTTCAAATCATATCATAACATAAGAAAACTTACGTCCAGTTGAAGATCTCGTCGATAGAAACACGGTACCGCAGTCAGATTGAAAATCAGACGGCCGAATTTTGCGTAAATCACAAATATCTGATTCGAGGAAATTTGAGAATCTTTCCTGGAGCTTTTCGTTTCTTCTTGTTTCTTTTGAAAGAAAATGAATAAGAATATATATATATATATATATATATATATATATATATATATATATATATATCTTGCATGAGAAGGCTAAGTGGCTCTTCCTATGTGCAGCACGTCTCGCGCATATGCGCGACCTCCTTCGGCGCATATGTGCGAGACACTATGTCTCGGCGAGTATCTTCACGACAGCTCGCGCATATGCGCGCCCTCGCCCGACGCATATGCGCGAGGTTCTCTGCCATACTTGCGCATATGCGCGGGTCCTGGTCGCACATATGCGCGAGGTTCTTTGCCTACCTCGCGCATATGCACCCGGCTGGGTCGCGCATATGCGCGAGGTGCTCAGTCCTCGCACATAACATTTCTTTTCCGGTCATCCCCGGTCCGATCCTTTCCGTATAAAATTACATCAATTATCAACAAATCATTTCATATTACAATAACACAATTCTCGGGCATTACAACAAGTCTATGAGAGTTCTATGACAAGATCCATCACCCCGGAACGGGGATTTAATTTGTCAATTCCATGTGGTGTTATTGTGGAGGAACTGGAATGCCGAGGATGGGTTTAATTCGCTCAACACCCTTTGGATGCCGTTATCTTGGTTGTGAGAGAATTCTACGCAAACCTCCAGATACGTCACGAGGAGTCTAAAGTTTTGGTGAGAGGTAAATTGGTGTCGTTTGACTCTCACACGATTAATATGATTTATTAGATGCCCAACTTCAACCGTGACAAGTACAATGTATTTCTCGAAGAGGGGTTGATTATATAGAAGTCATTCAAACCGTGTGTCATGCAGGTGCCTCTTGGAAAATGAGCTCGAGTGGTCCTATCTCTTTGAAGAAATCCGACATGGGACCTAATGCAAGTGCGTGGACGTCCTTCGTATTGGCCTGGATTCTCCCGTCCTCGCACTATTATGATGTGACCAAAGACAAAGCTGCACTGGTCTTTCCTATTCTGATGGGAAAATCTGTTGATTTGGAGAAAATCATCTATGGATCAATTATGAGAGCCGACGCAGAGTTAGCCACGGTTGCTCTACCATGTCCTCATATTGTTACCGAGCTATGCCGACAGGCCGGCATGTCATGGGCATCTGATGAACCAGTGCTAAAGCCGAAGGCCCCCATTGTTGCCTTCTTTGGAGCCGCCTCTTATATACCCCATGAGTATCCGGACGAAGAGGAGGGGGCACAACCATAGCGTCCGCCACCACCACCACCTGCCGCAGCCAGACCGAGCAGGGGAGACAGATTTTTGCGACTAGAGACCGAGATGCAGGACCAGAGGATATTACTGGTTGAGCAGCGCCAGGTGCGGATTCGCTTCAGTTCCGTACCGACCATTTCATGGGATATATATGGACTTCACTTCCGTGCTCGTTCAGCGGTTTCCGTCGATAGGTCCAGATGATCTGATGTTTCCCCAGCCGCCTGTATGGCCACCCAGTACCCAGGACCTTCTTCACAGGCCCCACCCCAGCACATGGATGAGGATGCTGATGATGATGACGGAGAACACTGACTGTAACGTCTGCTTAATCGTTTTCTTAAAAGGTACTAGAATTTTTTTTTCAAACCTCACATAGCATTCGGCCGAACCATAAACTATTTTTTTAACATCATTTTAAAATAAATCAACCGACTATAATTTGAAAACCAAAGAAAATAGCCCATACTATAACCTCTCAAAAACCACTCATAAATAATTAAAAGTCATAAAAATATTCTTAACATTACTTAAAATCATAAATCATAACTAGTGCGGAAAACTAGCGTAGGTCCTTGGGTTATGTGCACCTTCAGTCCAACAAAGTCAACCATCAAGATCTCCATAAACATTATTATCATAATCACCTGCATCAATCACACCTAGTGAGTCTAAAGACTCAACACGTCATATCCTAGATAACAAGTAATATGTAATACAGTTAACATATAACAGTGAAAAATACTTGTACTTAAAATATCATTTTCATGAAGATGTGTGAACTTTAAACAAAAACATTTTTCATAAACTTTTCATGATGCATAAACTTTAAACAATAACATTTCCGTAAACATTTTCATGATGCATAAACTTTAAATAAAAACATTTTCATAATGATGCATGAACTTTAAACATAAACATTTTCATAAAATTAATCATATCATCCTCAACATATTCATATTCTTATTATCATCAACATATACGTATTCCTTTTTCCTTTCGTTGAATTCAGATCGTTAATTGTGACTTTCGTGTTCATCTACGTCTACGTCTACGTGTTGGGCGATGGATCCATCTACATGTAGCCACAGTACTGGGCGGCGGGGACACCAGCAACACTCTCACCTGGTCAACTGGGCCTGGGCCTTACGTATTAACATATCATCATATACATCTACATGTCCGTATCCAAGGAAACACGATCGTCGGGCTCCCACTGGGACCATAACCCTCACGAAATTTCCAACATATCATCGTATTAGTCACAATTACTTCACTTCCTTCAACGTTTCATATTTTCATCACTTTATAAAATTTAAACATGCATATAACGTTTTTCTTTTAAACCAAGCATGCAACATGTCTTTTAAATGTCCATAAATAAACCATAAAATCCATAAACAGTTTTAAAAATAACATTTTAACATATAAAAATTCAATCAACATCCATAACCATTGAAAATAATCGTATTAGCACATAAAACAGTATTCAGGGCACTGCCATGACATTTACAAATTTTCCGGTGTGAAAAGACCGTTTTACCCCTGGACGTGACATTTTTACGTTTTTGACTTTTTTCTTGATTTTCTTGACTCTAACATGTCCCAAATAATTATTTTAGCCTAAATTAAAATTCTCATAATTTTCTTTAGCTTAAAACTAGGCTTTTTAAATTATGTCGTAAATTGTCGTTTTGAAGGCGTTTTAATTCCAAAAAATCTCAAACTTTAATATAAAATTCCTAAATTCTAAATTTAGTCTTTTTATATTATTTTAGCCCTTATGGACCATGACTCGACCCCCGTGAGCCGTTTTCCAATTTTTCAAGTTTAGGAAACCCCAAAATGACACAAAATCTTCGCCCCCGAGCCATCTCCTAATTCTATCGAGTTACCCTCGGGAAATAATGAACCAGAACCTGCCCAACATACGGGAGTACTCTACTGGACCAAGAAAACTCACGGAAAACACACCAAACCGAGAAAACGATCCCCCTACTCATACACCATAAGCTGGCCGAGAAACCATGTTGGACAAGGATTCTTGATCAAGCTTCTTCGCCCTTAACGGCGGTCCCAGCCCATGAACCAACCACCCGTGCACCCTCATAGGACTCTAGTGCAACAACTTGACCCGGCCCTTGAACCCCAGACCGAGCCCCCATGCCCCGAACAAAGTCTGAACTCTGCGCACCCCCATGGCAGATTCTCGGGTAGGAGTCCTTGCTGTCAAGGACTCCTCCCAGCCCTTGAGCGCGAGTCCTAGCTTAGCTAGGACTCCCTCCTTGACTCACCCACGACCTTGGCTAGCCCCTGGAACATAGAAACCGTGCCCTATACTCTATGACAGCAGATTGTGCATCAGCTTGTGCCCTACGTTCGTGTGTGGTGTTTAGGTGCTGTTTTAGGTGTCTATTTTCATGTAAAGCCGTGTCTAGTCGTGTCCTAATCATGGCAGCCCCTTATATGTATGTAAACATCACAAGTTTGAATCAAAAACATGATTGAAATCTCATAAATTACATAGGAACGAAAATCATGCAAGTGTCACTAGTTTTTCTCAAACTTTTCATGCATAAAACTGATACTATGATGTGCTGATGGTTTAAAAAAAATAATAGGCGTGCCTTTGCGTTATATACGCACTAAAAACCGTTGACGACGAAGAACGGGACGCAACCTTGGCTTGTTTTTTCCTTGAGCCCCTTCGAAAATCCCTTCAAAAGCTAGTGTATAGTGACATGTGTGATGTATCTTATGGGGAGAGTTTTCTGAATTTTGAAGTGTGGCCGTGTATTATTGGTGGAGGGGAGAAGAGTTTTGAATTGATTAAAAGTGTGTGGCCATGTGTTGTGTGGGTGGGGGAAAGGGTTTGATATAATAAATACTCATAAAATTATTAATGAAGGCTTAGGCCTAATAAGCCACTAAATTAGGCCCATTAGTCTTAATTAGGATTTAATAAAATATTAACAAGGTTTTTTGTTTAAATAAATTTGTGAATTTAATAGCCGGGTTTCCAAGAAGCTCGTATGTTAGTTGAAAAACCAACACGATAAAATTTACGTCCCGGCGTATAAAATCACCTCAAAAACCTCATATTTTAAAAAATAAGAAAAAGCATCACCCATACTTTGAATAATTAAAAACAATTATTTAATAAAAACATTTTCTATTTTTCAGCTCTCGGTCTCCGTTCCTCGATCGCAACTCGAATATCCGTTTTAAAAATACAATTGAATGCAACCATGTAGAAATATATTTTAAACATGTCAAAATGCACAACATAATTAATTTATGCAATTAAAATAAGTAATCAAAATACACAAGGAATTTAATAATTGTATGCATGTGGTTCGCGTGGACCTTTAAATTTTCATGGGCGTTACACTGACGCTCGTCGTGGGAGGTATGATTGTCCCGTTCTTTCCTGTTTATACATTGAGGACAATACATACTTTAAGTTTGGGGGGTGATTTGATTTTGATTTTGATGTTTTGATGATATTTTGATGCTTTAGTGTGAGTTGATTTTTTTTACTAAGTTGGTAATGATATTGAAAAAAAAATTATTTATTTGCCCATTTTTAGTGTTTACATTTTCATAGTTGTGGAATTAAGGTAATAGACAACCAATGATGAGATTTGACCCGAAATAGATGTTGTCCATGATTACGAGTCTAAATACATGCTATCTTTACTTAAACGTTTACACCCTAATTCACAATTTCCATGATTGTTGATACATCCGATGTCAAGAGAGTGTTCATGTGATTTGTGATTTGGGATTTATGAATGGACTCCAAAACCTGCATGTTGATTACTTGTTGTTGAGTTATGTGTTCACTAACACAAAGATGATCCAGGCAGTCTTTGAATTATATTGGGTCTATTTTCCCTGAATAATTTGTCAATTGCTAGCCCTTTGAGCCTAAATGAGAAAGATATGTGTGATTTGTTATGTGCGAGTATACCCATGATCTATGTATGTTTATTGATTGGTAATATTGAAGGTAGTCTAGAACTTGGTTTGGCACTCTTCGAGGCGAGATACAGGTATGGTGTGACTTAGAGATGATTTAGGCAATTTTTGTAACGTTTGAGCCTTTCAAGACTACCCATAACATTGTATTAGACCCCGGTGCCCCATGTTTGAGCTTAATAAAAATTGAATGGAGTGTGTCAAGGCACACAAGAGCCCCATTCGTATCAATTCTAAATCCCCACGTCAACTACCAAATTTTGAGCATATACACTAATACCTACCGAAAACCGAGAGAAAATGAATCTTTTTATTACCACAAAAGTTCTTCTCCCTTGTACGCATATAATAATATCATCGAAAAAGAAAAAGAAGATGAAAAGAAAGAATGAATTTATGTGATATTGAAAAAAAAAGTTGAATAAAGAATAAAGGAGTATGACGTGTTGATATGAAGAAGAGGAAACAATGGTAAATATGTTGTGACGAGGCAATTGGAAGTGAAACATGAGAAAGCGGGAGAAGCGTGTTGATAAATAAATTGGTTTGTTTCTCTCACTTTTGATCCCCTATCTTCATTTGTAGCCATTAGCCGTAGCCTAATGTTATAAGCTTAAAAGACCTATTAACCAAGTCACATGTACCCAATATACTAGTGGAGAAGAGTTGCCAAAGTTAAGCCTATGGGCACTTGAAAAAAAATGTCGTCGATAGACATGGAAATTTGATTGTGTACACGTGCGCATCTCATGATATTGGACGTTGTTTGGTTAATTATTGCCTTCTGATTGCCATCTTATTTTAGCCAAATGATACCCTATAAGTCCTGTTGATTTGTGAAGGTAAATGTGTATCTCAATGATTTTGTTAATTACATGTGCGTCAAGGAGTCCAGAATTTTATGAGATAAAAATTTATGAACTTATTTTGGCATTTGGTGTGGGAAAACGAGAATAGCAAAACACACACGCACGTGAACTGTGAGTAATATAGCATGTGGTTGATTCAATATGATGGGATTGTAATCTATGAGGCTAGTGGTTATCCTTTTATTTCACAACTCTTGTTCGATCAGTTACATTCTTTAGGATGTGTTGAGTCTAGTCTAGCTAATGTTTTTTGTTTTCTTTAATTTTATTTTGCTCGAGACTAACAAAAGTTCAAGTTTGTGGGGATTTAATAAGTGCAAATTGTGCACTTAAATTATCCTTATAATGCATATAGATTGTTAGTTTTCTTGGGCGGAATTATGTGTTTTTGTTATTTTTGGTGTGATTTCAGGAATTTAGGTAAGGCTACTACTTGAGCGTGAAAAGGAATGGAAAGGGCACTTAGAAGAAAATAGCGAGCTTGAAAACCAGAGAGACCCGCGCATATGCGCGAGTCAAGGGCGCGCATATGCGCGCGAGAAACAGGCGAGACATAAAGCAAAACAGAGGATTCCGCCCACATGCGCGGAGCTAGTGCGCGCATATGCGTGTGAGAAGATTGCCCAACACAGAAGGACCCTTGCATATGCGCGAGTATTGGGCGCACATATGCACGCGACGCGAATGCCAGATTCTTAGGTTTCATCATGGGCTTTATAAGAGGGGAATAATTAATTCTGAAGCGGGCAGCCGACACAGAGATGAAGGAGCAAAAAAGTTAGAGCCAACGGAGCATGGAACACGAAGAACGGAGACAGAAGCTGCTTAATCCGGACACGGAGACGCACTTTCATCTCTCTTCAACACGTTTCTAATTCGGTTCTTTAATTTTACGTTTTTAATAATTACAAACAAAGTTTGTTGTGATCTAGACTCGAGTATGAACTAATTTTATTTTCTAGAGATTGACATAGTGTTGGTCAAACCTATTTTATTGATGTTGTGAATTTTCATTGAATTAATTCATCATGTTTATTTGTGATTTCTTGTCTTTAATGCTTTTAGATTATTGGTCATAATTCGATTGATCAAATAATTAAGATCTAACACTCGAGAGAGGGGATTGAAATTAGGACAGGGGAAATCACATCGTCAGATGTTTATAAAGTGCAAAAGACGTATAACTCTGGTGCATCCATAAAAAGAACCTTGTTTGCATATATTATGTGTTACGAGATTTTGAATAGACATATTAAAATCAGTAATAGATAGTACGGTTCTATTTATCACTTGAAAAAGGGAATAGAAAAATTGTGAGTTCTTGGTTACTAAACATGATGCAATTTAATGATATGTTAGTCACTTTTAATTTGGCATAGGGGAGACCATACGAAATCATATCTCTAGATTGATTTACTCGTTGAATCTCAACTGCGTGTATAAGATTTACCTGACTCGTTACTTTCTCTGAATTGATTATAAACTATCTCATTGATTTTTCTAAATAAAGTTGAACTATGACAATTATGGTATTTAATATACAGTTTTAACTAATTACTCCTCGTGGGATTGATATATGTACTCATATCAGTACTAAAACTTGACACCGTACACTTGCGGTAGTGAAAATATGCAACACTTATGAAGGAATGGAATGTGCTTGAAAGTATTTCTTATTCAGAAGCCTTCAGGAGAATCAACAATCATGATTTGACTAACTGGTTGACTCATTGGCAAGATGCCGCCGGAACAGAGATGAATCGTGTAACTTGGTCTAGATTTTATCAATAAAATTTTTGTTTCGATTCATTGTTCTTTCCTTATCTGCAAATGAACTAATATCATTTGACAAATAATTAACTGACAATAACTAACTGAACAGTTATTATGACAACTGATAGAGACTAACTGAACAGTTATAAAAATGACAACTTATAATGACTAACTGAACAGAAATAAAATGATAATGACTAACTGAACAGCTATAAAAATGACAACCGACATATCATCATCAAAGATTAAGATAAATCAATTAAACCAAGAATATTGCGAAAATGATAAAACTTAGTCTGTGGTAATGGTTTGGTGAAGATGTCAGCTGCTTGTTGTTCAGTTGAAATGTATTCCACCCTTATTGTTTTCTTCAGAGCATGATCTCTGATGAAGTGATGCCTGACATCAATGTGCTTAGTCCTGAAGTGAAGAACTTGGTTGTATGTAATTGCAATCGTGCTTGTACTATCACAAAATATTGGTGATTCTTCTGCAATGACTCCATAGTCCTTCAGATGTTGCTGAATCCAGATCAGTTGTGCGCAGCAGCAAGATATTCTGCTTCAGTTGTGAAGGTTGCCTATGCATGTTTGCTTCTTGCTGAACCATGAGATCAATATGTCTCCTAGAAACTGACATGATGCACTGGTGCTTTTACGATCTAGCTTACATCCTGCATAATCTGCATCTGAATATCCAACTAAATTGAAAGAAGAATCCTTAGAATACCATAAACCCACATTTTGTGTGTCTTTAAGATATTTTAAAATGCGTTTGGCAGCTGAAAAATGCAATTGCTTAGGATCTGCCTGAAATCTAGCACACATGCAAACAGCAAATACAATATCAGGACGACTAGCAGTTAGATACAATAATGAACATATTAAACCTCTGTATAATGTCGTCTCAACTAATATTCTCCCTTGATCATTGTCTAGTTTGATTGATGAACTCATGGGAGTACTTGCAGGTGAACATGTTTCCATGCCAATTTTTTTAAGCAATTTCTTCGTATATTTGGTCTGACTGATAACGATACCAGTCTCCAGTTGCTTCACTTGCAGACCGAGCAAAAATGTCAGTTCACCCATCATACTCATCTCAAATTTTTCATGCATTAACTTGGAAAATTTCCCACATAATTTGGGGTTAGTTGACCTAAAAATATTATCATCAACATATATTTGCACAAGTAAAACATGATCATTTTTAGTGAATTTGAACAGAGTCTTATCAACTGATCCAACAGTAAAATCATGATTAGTTAGAAATTTTGAAAGAGTTTCATACCAAGCCCTTGGAGCTTGTTTAAGACCATATAAGGCTTTGTTCAATTGATTGACATGATCAGGAAGAGAGTGATTAACAAATCCTGGTGGTTGTTCAATATATACTTTTTCCTTCAACTGACCATTCAGAAATGCACTCTTCACGTCCATCTGGTAGACTTTAAAGTTCTTGAAAGATGCATAGGCAAGGAACATTCTGATTTCCTCCAGTCTTGCAATTGGTGCATAAGTTTCATCGTAATCTATTACTTCTTCTTGCCTATACCCTTGTGCTACAAGTCTTGCTTTGTTGCGCACAACTGAACCATCTTCGTTCAGTTTGTTTCTGTATACCCACTTTGTACCTATAATGGTTTTAGAAACTGGTCTTGGAAATAAGTTCCAGACATTGTTATGGGTAAACTGATTTAGTTCTTCTTGCATTGCATTTATCCAGTTAGGATCAGCAAGAGCTTCATCAGTTTTCTTAGGTTCCGGTTGGGAAACAAAAGCAAAATGAACAAATAAAATTAAACATTTGATTGCGAGTTCTTACCGGATCAGATGGATTACCTATCACAAGTTCTGGTTGATGTGATTTCTTCCATCCATATTCAGTATTTGTTGCATCCATCTCAGCAATTGCTTCAGTTGTCAACTGAACGTTTTCTTCTGCTTCAGTTGCTACTGTATCAGTTGGTAACTGATTGTTATCATTTTTCTCCACCAACTGATTATCAGTAATAATTTATTGTTCAACTGATTGATCCAGAACTTCTGGTTCTGGTGTTTGAAAGATGTTTCGATTAATCTGATTCTCCTCTTCATTATCATCCTCCAAACTAATATCTGTAAATCGATCAACTAGCTCAACTGGATCAGTTGGCTTATTAGTTAGCACAGATTCATCAAATACAACATGAATATACTCTTCTACATTCAAAGTGCATTTGTTAAAAACTCTGTAAGCTTTACTAGCTGAAGAGTATCCCAGAAATATTTCCTCTGCAGATTTAGCATCAAAGGCTTTTAAATGGTTTTTGCCATTGTCAAGAATAAAACATCTGCAGCCGAATATCTTGAAATAAGAAACTACATTTTTGCGTCCATTCCAGATCTCATACGGTGTTTTCACATAACTCTTGTTAATCATTGATCTGTTCTGAGTGTAGCATGCAGTGTTTACTGCTTCTGACCAAAATATTTGAGAAATACCAGAATTAGCAAGCATTGTTCTAGCAGCTTCTTTAAGGGTCCGATTTCTTCTCTCAGCTACACCATTTTGCTGAGGAGTTCTTGCTGATGAGAGCACATGCTTGATTCCAGCATTTTCTAAAAATTGTGAAAGATTTTTATTGATGAATTCAGTTCCTCGATCAGACCTGATTCGATCAATCTCAACTGATTTTTCATTTAAAATTCGTTTAAAAAGCTTAAGCAGTAGTACAGCAGTTTGGTCTTTGGATTTAAGAAAAATAACCCAAGTAAATCTTGAAAAGTCATCCACGACTACTGGAGTGTATTTAATTCCTCCTAAGCTAATGACTGGTATAGGACCAAAAAGATCCATATGTAGCAGTTTTAAGCATCGGGAAGATGATTTACAACTCTTGTTTTTAAATGAAGATCTTACTTGCTTACCAAACTGACATTCTGAACAAATTTTATCTTCTGAAAAATCTATTTTGGGCAAACAAGTTACAAGATCATGTTTACTCAGATAGGCAACAGATTTAAAATTAGGTGGTTCAATCTCTTATGCTACAACCAGTTTTTAGAAAATTTGGAAGCTTTAAGACAAATTGGTGCATAAGGGTTGTTCAGTCCAACTGACTTTTTAGTTATTTCCACAACGATTGCCAGATAGGATGACTTCATCAGTTGAGTCTCTAACTGAACAAGTATGTCTGTCAAACTGAACTGAGAATTTATTGTCGCATAACTGACTGATGTTAATCAAGTTATACTTCAAATTTTCAACTAATAAAATATCTTTAATCGTAAAATTATCATGGATAAGCTTACCCTTACCCAAAATTTTACATTTGGAGTTGTCTCCAAAACTGATGTTTGGACCAGTTTATTTGATCAGTTGGGATAGCAAACTTGAATCCCCTGTCATATGACGTGAGCATCCACTGTCCTGATACCAGATTGATTCTTTGTTTGTACCTGTCACCTGCAATCACACACAATATATAATTTTGGTACCCACAACTATTTGGGTCCTAAACTGATTAGTCCTTTAGGAACCCAGACTTGGACGAGTCTAACTGACTTTCCAGTTGCTGTGTTCCATATAGTTTTTCTCGGCTTGTGTGTGCTTGATGTTTAGTGTGCATATGAAGCAATATGAGTTTTGGCCTTTTTCAAGTGGTTATTCAGCCGATATATTTTCTGAACAGGCTTGCTGTTATAGTAATTGGAGTAGCCATTTGAATAGTTCAAGTATTTATTACTGAACCTTTTTTATGACTGACTTTGTGGGTCAGTCGAAATTTTTGGGCTATAACCAATACCATATCTTTTAGCTTTATCCTTATTTTCAATGGGCTGTATAACTTGTTAACTTGGCTCTGGTTATTCTTGTACCATAACTGATTTTACAAAGTGAATGTATTCCCTTTGTTCATGTTCAGTTTAGGCTGAGTATCACTGGTTGAATTTTCATCTTAGTCGTTGAATCCTAAACCAGTTTTATCAATAACTGATTTTTGTTTCTCTTGTATTTCAGCTAATGCAACAGATGATTTGTTCCATGCTTTAATAAACTCAGTTTGCTTTGAATTTTCAAGCATCAACTGCTGAATCATTGATTGATTCTCGCTTCTTTCAGCATTGAGCTCAGCAATCTCCCTTTTAAGACTCAACATATCAACTGATTCATCAGTTTCAGTTTTGTTGTCTATGTGATCAGTTTGCTTTGCTCTGGCCTTCTCAAAAGATAGGGCAAGCTTGTGATACTCATTCACCATGTCATGAAGTTTAGAAATGAGTTCATCACGTGTGAAATCATATGAGCTAAAATCAAATACATGTTGACTGGTTGACTCCAGTTCTGTGTCATCAGCCATAAGACACTTGACTTCTTCATCATCGTCATTGGAGCCGCTCAAGCTCTCAGAATCTGAATCATCAATGTCAGATTCTACCCATCTTGACTTGCTTTCCTCAGCTAGAAGCACATTATGCTTCTTTTTGTAAGATTTATTGTCATATTTCGATCTTTTTTTGTGCTCATAGGATTTTTTTCCTTTCTCAGTTTATCCACGACTGTCCTTCTTAGGCTTGGGACAGTCAGCAATGAAATGACTAGTTTTGCCACAGTTGTAGCAAGCAATAGGTTCTTCTTTGGAATGAATCTTCCGATACTATCTTTGGAAATTTCCTTGGTTTCTTCTCATGAATCTTCCAAATTTTTTGACAAATAAAGACATAGCATCATTGCTTATCCGATCAGCAGATTTTTCAGCTGAACCGGTTGGTTCTAGTTTGACAGCAGTTAAGGCAGTTGTAGCAGCTGATGTAGAAGGTTCCCCTTCTCTAGTTTTCAACTCAAATTCGTAGGCTTTTAAGTCAGCAAATAAGTCATGAAGTTCGACCTTGTTCAGATCTTTTGACTCTCTCATGGCCATGGTCTTAACATCCCATTCCTTAAGAAGACCTCTGACTACCTTCAGTGCTACCTCTTTGTTTGAATATACTTTTCCTAGTGCATTCAGTTCATTTATAATGATGCTGATTTTTTCATCATACTCATGCATGGATTCACCATTCTTCATCCTGATGTTGTCAAACTTTTGAACAGCAACAAATAACTTGTTCTCTTTTGTTTGCTCATTGCCCTCACAAAGTTGTATCAGTTTCTCTCATATTTCCTTGGCAGTTTTGCACATCTTTATCTTGCTGAAAGTGACTTTATCCAGTGTTTTGTATAGGATGTCTTTAGCCACGTTGTCCAGATTGGCTTTTCTCTTGTCTTCATATGTCCATTCATCTCGGAGTTTTTCAATACGATATGGTGCTCCATCAGTTATGGCTACAGCTGTGTTTGCTTTTAATATCTTCATGGGTCCGTCTGTGATAACATACCACATGTCATCGTCTTGTGCAGCTAGATGATCCTGCATTCTGATTTTCCAATCATCAAAGTCTTCTCTTGAGAAATTGGAATTTTGTTGAATGATGACATATTGATCAGTTTGTATATGGAAGTATTCTGTAACAAGATTCAACTGCTCTGATACCACTTGATAGGATCGATTAAGGGTGAAAGAGTGTTTAGAAGGGGGGTTGAATAAACACTCACAATTTTCAAAACTTTTCGACTGATGAGTCAGTTTAGTGATAAACTAATACTCGGGAATCTTGTAAGTCAATATTAATAAGTTAACAAATAGTTGTGCGGAAATAAACTGATTGATAGATAGAATAGGAACTGAAATAATGAGACACAGGATTTTATGGATGTTCGGAGATTTCAAACACTCCTACGTCACCCCTTCTATCTCAAGGATAGGATATACACTGAAAGACTTTGATCGATACAAACACTTGTACAGAACAACTTCAGTTTTGGACTTAACAATGTCAAACTGAAGCTCTTAGTTACAAACTAGTTTTCAGAACTCAATAAAACTGAATAAATCTAACACAACTGATCTCTTCTAGATCTAGTAATACAGTTTGTGTTTAAAGCTCGAATTATAACCTAGCATCTGTGAATGTCTACAATAAGCGTGAGCTTTTTCTGTTTACAAAAATATCAGTAAAATAATCGAATATATTTCGAGTGCTCAAGAATTCAGATGTTCAATGATTCAGTAGTTCGAGAGTTGTCTTCAGTTGCTCTTCTCTGCTATTTATAGGCTTCCCTCCAATGGTAATATTAAATACAATTTGAACATTTCTATCTGTTGCATGACACGTCAACATTCTTCTGACAGGCGTACACTGCAGCTTTTCTGTAATGCGGCGATCCCACTACTTGTTGCAGTCAGCTTTTGTCGGTTGAATGTCTTAACTGATGACGTGTATAGTTGAGGAATCAGGTGATGGTGTGTAGTTGAGAAGCTCACAACTATTTGTAGTAACTGATTAGTTCTAACTGATCAGTCAGTTTTCTGCGTAGTTCAGTTTCTGGTTCAGTTGTCCTTGAAAGTCTGCGTGTTTTTCTTCAGTTAATGGCAACATGTTTTAGATCAGTTATCATTCTTTTTAGATCAGTTAGACACTCAGTTTGTCAAACATCCAAAATTCAGTTTTCAACACCTTAACCATGCATCTAGAGGTCCCTAAACCCTCTAAAATTCATCCCTTCTTATGGTCCTACCATGTCAGCCCTATGTGAATAAATACCATGAATTTAAAAATATGAAATCTCAATTTTTATCATGTTTATGCCATAAAAATGAAAATAATTGAAAGGGGGTCATTTTTTCAAGCAAAGATATATTAACACACATAATATGGTATGAAAGTTTATTAAAGGAATATTAAGGCGTATCTTTGCGTGTTTCATGCACTAAAAACAATTTGAAATGCGAAGAACGTTGGCGGAGAGATGGGAGATCCTTGCTGTGTTTTTATTCTTCAAAAGTGGCGTTAAATTCTTCCAAGCGTGAGGTGTGTGTGGCTTCTAGGGAGAGTCCTAGTGTTTCTAGGAGGTGAGGCGTGTGTTTTTGAAGAGTTTAGGGCTTGGGGGTTTCAATGTTTGACATAAATAATTTGGTAGAAGTTTAGGCCCAATAACCTTAGTATAATAGGCCTATTAGTCCCATTATAGTGTTGGTAAAATATTTCGTTTAGGAAAGTTTACGAAAATATTAGCCAAGTTCCCAAAAAATTCTTATTTTCGTCAAAATCGATTACCGGTTTAAAATACGACTCAGCGTGTAAAAACACCTCAAAAGACATTATTTTTGAAAATAACATATAAAATATACCATATATCAAATTATTAAAAATAATCATTTAATTAAAATATTTTCCCTTTACGGTCCCTCGGTCTTCGTTCCTCGATCGCGTCTCGAATAACCTTTAAAACACAGTTTTATACATTCTAATAGAAAATCATATTTTAAACATGTAAACATGCCTACCACATTTAATTCAAATAATTAAAATTATTTAAATAAGCATTTTCCATTTTTCTTAGATTTACATGCGGTTGGATTACGTTATCGTATTTTGGACCTTACACTTTGAATAACTCTTTAATCACTATTAATTAATAATTCATTCAAAATAAAAATTCGAGGTCATTATAAGTATCATGAGGTCTGCCTCTCAACGTAATATCATATACTCATTAGGTAGTGTACTATATATTATAAAATGGTTCTTAGTCAATTCAAGCGCCTAAAATAAGGATAAGGGTTGCTCGAGCTTGAAAATATTATATGTGATGTAAAATCAATGTTTTAGACATGGATATGTCCATTTATACATATGAGTGATCCTTTGATGATGCACTAAATAACCCTCCCTCACACTTTCCAAGTGGTTATCACTTATCGAGTATACAGTGTGTGGTTATGGTTGTACACCATTAGTCTTTTAACCCGAGACTTGTGGAGTATCTACATATTAGCATGCACTTTGATCTGAAGGTGGCGAGTTGGGTGTAGCTTTGAAATACGTATGAGCAAATACATTGTAATCGGGGATTCACCGCTCGCCTACAGGGTGAAGATAACCTTTGTGATATGATGAATTTATAGTGCAAGAAATATTTGGTCAGAGCAAGACATGTGCTTTAAGAAAAGGTATTTTCCTAGTTACACATACGATGTCACTATTAGTACTCAAAGATACATCATACTGTTATAGAATTCATTTGCAACTCTCGATATACCATTGGTTACAGATTTTATTGTGATATATGAGTTGAAGGGACCGTACTCTATGCAAGAACTAAGGGATTTTGGAGCGATTCTACTAGACACCCTTACCATGATATGATGAGTTCAACCAGACTTTTATTCAGACGTTCTTGATCAAGAACTTGATGAAAAAAAATAAGGCTAATTAGGGTAAGCTCGAATAAGAATAAATGTTATTCTGAAACATATGAAATTATGGACCCATGGTTAGCTGTATACCTGAACCATTGAGGGTCACACAAGTATTGAATTTTGTGTTCCCGTTGAGATAGTTGAATTCAAATAGTTAAATTTGACAACTATATTTTGATAGATATGAAACAGATTGCATATAAATGATTTTGTAAATAGATTCCATTATTGGAAGTTGTAGAATTTAGATTAACTACTAATTAAGTAAAGAGAGTAGAACTATGTGTTTTAGCGAATGAGTTCACAAAACCGAGAGCTAATAAAAATGGGTCAGTGAAAAAATTCGGCCTTCAAATTTTTTTATTTTTTATTGTATGAACAAGATTTTTATCCTCAATACATTGACATTGTCTGATCGTCAATCAGGTTTATAATGAGTTCACAATTATTTATTTAGTAAATTTAAAATATACTAATTAAATAATAAATTAGTAGTAATGACTACTAAGTATAAGATTATAATAGAATATTCTAGATGAGTCTAAAATTAATTAATTAAATAATAGTTATTTAATTTTGTATATGCCTATATATATATATATGTATATATATGTATATATTTCTATATATATAATTTTGATATGTTGCACACTTATGTGAGCATCGATGAGGTGACACTCATCCTATTTTCAATCAATAGTTTATTAAAACAAAATAACAACACAATATCAATATCTCCCTCTTTTTCTTCACAATTGTCTTGGCTATAATAATTGGTAAGAATTAAAAAAACATAAAGCTGTACAACTTCACAATTAAGACTTAATTAAACTCTCGGTCATTGAGAGTTAAAATGGTTTGTGCACTTTGACGACCAAAAAAGGGGTCACGACCAACACCGTTTTCAGCCACGACTATTAAAACATCCACTATTCGTTTTTTTTTTTAAATATACTAGGGAAAAAAAATTTCCAACCATTCCGCCGAATTTATGATGTATATACCTATATATATTTTAGATATACTTTTGCACCATTTAAAATAAACCAACCAACTATCACTTGAAATCCAAAAGAAAGTAATCCAAACGTAAAATCCTAAAACTTGACCATATCTAACCTAACATTGTTTCAAAAATAAACTTAGCTCTAACATCCTCTCAAAAACCTCTCAAAAGCATCATAAGCAATAAAATCTCAAAAGTAACTTAAATCATTAGCATAAGTCATTAACATAAGTGCGGAAAACTAGCGACGGTCCTCGGGTTATATGCACCTTCAGCCCAACTAGTTCAACCATCAATTCCTCCATTAACATCAACATCATGCTCACCTGCATCGATCACACCTAGGGAGTCTATTGACTCAGCAAACCTTAACTATGATAACAAGTAATGCATATACATCCACATGCAACAGTGAAAATACTTTTATTTAAATTAGCTTTTCATGAACATTCATAAACTTAAACATTTTTCCTTTCATCATATCATATCATATTTTCTTTCAGCATATCATAACTATTTTCTTTCATCATATACGTATAAGTTTTCATTTTATTAAATTTTGATCGTTAATTGTGACTTTCGTATCAGCTGAAGGTCGATGTATCCATCTACGTGTAACCACAGTACTGGATGGCGGGAACATCAGCGACACTCTCATCCATCAACTGAGCATTGGCCTTGCATATCATTGTTTCATCATAATCATCGTATTAGTTACAATCAGTTCACCTCCTTCAATATTTGATATTTCCATCACTTAAAAAAATTCATGCATATATAAATCATTTTTTTTAAAACCAAGCATGCAACATGTCTTTTAGTATTAACGTTTCATCATATAATTTCATAAACATTTAAAATAAACATATTAACATTATTTACAGCATTCAGGGCAGTTCCAGGACTTCTAACTATTTTCAGTGTAAAATGACTATTTTACCCCAAGACTTATAATTTTTCATAATTATCCCTATACCTCGTAACGACGTCCCAAATTATTCCAAACTTAACCTATTACCTTAAAACACTCCCTCAAATATTTATTAGGTTTAAAATTTAGCTTGTCGATAATTTCCTCGATTCGTTTTTAAACTTAGACGTATATCCCGATTTTGACTCGTATTGACTCGAAACTTAACCAAAACTTACCAAACTTGAACCAAAGCTTATTAACACACAACTAAAACCTTTTCAACCTAAACTAAGCCTATTAGAACCCTTGAACCAGCCTAGATTCCTAATGAAAATATCTGGTTTTCCTATTTTTGAAAACTCTAGTCAATTTCATGCAAGTTTAGATCATAGCCTTCAAGAAACTCGACAAGCCCCTATGAGCCCTTCTTAGGACCATGACTGAACCCCTTATGGACCCTATTGGACCCTACATGACTGAGCTTAAAGAACTTAGAAGCCCAGCCCCTCAAACCCGATCACTCAAGCATGTGCGGCCCTCCTTTCACGCGATCCCTCAAGCCCTCGAACCACCCCTTGTGCAGCCACCCTAGAACCATCATACAACACTTGTAGGACTCCTAGCCATGCCCTAACAGCAGCTACAGTTGTGGCTCCCAAGGAAAGCCCTAGCCGAAGAGTCCCAACCCACTAGGACTCTTATTTTCGTTCCTCATGTCACTAGGTTGTGTCCAGCCTCTGATCATGCCCTAAAGGATTCTAGAACCAGTGGAAAACGTTCCTTATGAAGCCCCTATCATGGCAGCTCCTTTGTTCAATGATATAATAAGTTTTGGATCACAAAAACTTGAGTTATTGACATGTTATGGCATAAAAACGAAAATAAATACAAGACTAACATATTTTTCCATGCAAACAGTCATGTACTATGGTGTGATGGATGAGAAAAAGTAGATTAAGGCGTGCCTTTGCGTATTTTATGCACGAAAAACAAGTTGAGATGCGAAGAACGGCGATGTAGAAAACCTAGGCTGATTTCTCCTCAAAACCGTGACCCTTCCTTCTACAATTCTCGTGTTTGCGTGTGTTGATGCTGCTAGGAGAAGTTCTAGTTGATTAGGATAGGGGTGGCGTGTGTTTGTGGGGTTTTGGGGTAGGGTTTGGGGCCTTTATTTTGATATAAAACAAGTGGTGTAAGCTTAGGCCTATTAAAATGATATAATCATGGTTCTCAATCGCGGCACAGAGATCTTCGCAGAGGTCACCGTTTCAGTTCTAATGAAATTTCGCGGAACAGTCACGGCATGGATATTTTTTAAAAATTAATATAAATTGAAAATTTAGGAAAAATATTTAAATATATGTCAATCAAAATAAATATCATTTAAATAGATTATTTAATTAAAACAATATAGTAAATATAATTTTAAAATTTTATTCACGTCTTATTGAATCACAAAGCATATTTTTGTTATATATCGAAATTTTCACAATTCCTCTAAAAATTGAAATATAATAGTAAGAAATTTATAGGTTATAATCAATTAAACTTTTGAAAAAATTTCAATTAGAGGTACATATGTTAACCCAAATTGGAATCAAATTTCTTCAAAGCTTACGTTAGAGTTACATATTATTTAACATCAAATAAAATACATCAACTAAAATCAATATTTTACAATCAATTTAATTATTTTATTGTTACACATTCTGATGAAAAGTTCCCAATATAAATAGCTAAATCTTAGTGTAGCTCTTCTTTCTTTGATGGATGGAGCGGGAAGTAGACTTGAGATTCATCATCTTAGATCAATTGACATGCTTTCCAACGTTCCTAGTCAAATTATTGTTAACAATATTAAATTATATATGCTATATAAATGAAAATAATAAGTGAAATATAAATTGATTAAAAAATGATATACTGACCTAAAACTATATGACAATATTAATATAGAAAAATACCTGCAAATATTATACCATCGAGACTAATACAAAGAGAAGTGACGTGCAGGAACTAAATCATCAGTATACTCTCCCTCGAGATTCAACTGAGAAAATCGATCTTCACCATATGGTCGTGGATATAAATCAGTGTTGTGTTGTTCAACAGGATATTGGTGTAATGAATGTGGATTTAATAACGTTTCATGACAACGATGACGGTCTCCAAATTCTCGATGTCCAAAATAATTACTAGCCTCACTTGAAGATACATATCCATGGTCATGATGTCTAACATCACCTGCTACGAATGATTGAAGGTCATGATGTATACTTTGTCCACTATTAGAATACCCTTTAAATTGATTATTCATGTGATTGGTATATTGAGATGGCTCATAATCAAATCCATAATTTCTAATTCCACTTGCATTAGATGAAGAATGATCATATCTAGTACTATAACTATGAGAATAACCAAAGATAGGTTCGTTATATCCAATGGCACCACGACCAAATTGTTGAGAGACCTAATGGTAAATTTCTTGATCTATAATCATCTCCGGATTGATATTGTTGGCTACCCCCCAAGCCAAGATTTTTTATTTGTTCATCAACACCCATATATGAATGTGAAGTTCTACTAAAATGTTCATTGTCTTCGGCACTCGAGAACCCTGACAAACTTGTTAAAAAACAACGTTGTTCCTCTATTCTAGGGTGATACCCATGATCAATGTCTTGCATGGCATAATAATTCTCTTTCCCTCGTGCCCATGTCATTCCAGTATCATGCTGATCATCTTGATGTGTTTGGTCATCGTGTTGCTTTTTTACCACTTTCACCATTGTTTTCATCATTACTATCATCATTATTGTCACTTCTACCATTGTTGTCAGTTTCATCACTATCAGAAGATATGATTTTTTTTTGCCTTTTGATACTATTGAGGTGCCCTCATTGTTTTTATTCTTAGAATGACTTTGACCACTAAATTTCATGTTGTGATCCAGGGCATTTGATGTTTCATGGCCTTGATCTAACCATTCTAAGTCATCATCTTCCTATACAGGGAGTCATTATCTCTTGTCCATTCATTTAAAATATCATCATCTTTGAATATGTGATCAAGGTCTATAGGACTATAATAACCATCATCTTCATTTTTATGCATCAAATTACGTACTCTTAATCGCATATTGTAATGATCATATAACAATTTATGCAACTTTTCTATCGTCAAACGGTTGCGAAGCTTAGTATGTATTAGAGACCATGTACTCCAATTTCTCTCACAACCAGAAGATGAACATGTATGGCTAAGGACTTTAACTGCAACTTTTCTCAAGTAGGGAGCTTCTTCACCGTAATCATTCCGCCATTCAGCTGATAAAGAACAAATGATATACGTGGTATCATTTTAATGTTTATGAAAAACATAAAGAGGTTCAAACTTGGAAGACTTTTTTTAACGGCTGTTTTGTTAAGTGAGGATCCAAACTCTCCCATTTGTTCCGTGAACAGTTTAATCTGTAAAACATGTTTGATTAAAAAATATAGTATACTGGATATGAAAAATGTTGTGGAAATTTTATAAATATCATACCTCGCTAATTATTGGAGCTTGTGCATTTAAATCAGGTTCTAGTCTCTTGACTACAGCCTTTAATCCTTGTTTGACTTCATCGGTATAAACACAGGTTCCAGAATATCGGAGCATTGGATTGAGAAAATATACTAAAAACACACAAATATTTAAAATATATATATATATAATGATAACTACAACAATGAATTTATACTTTATGTAAATTCACATAAATATCATCTAATTTACCTGCAGCATGTAGGTGTTGGTGTAATTGACTATACCAACATTCATCAATCACATCCAGTACAATTTCCAGTCTTTTACACTGTCTTTTATAGAAAATTTAGCTCTATCCATTGCTTCATAAATAATGGATAGATTTGGCTTGTTGTCTTGATCAACCAACTTAAAAACTTTTATAATAGGTTCCATAGTTGCACATATGTCACAAGCCGTCTTCCAAAATCTAGTGTCAAAAATGATTGCTGCAATTTTTTGTATCTTTTCTTCTCTTGCTTGTATTGTTGTACTCCTGCCACTCAATTGAAGTGCACAATATCTTAAAATATTGGCAAGATCGGACGAGACTTTCCAAAGAAATAAATTCCGTAGCAAAGCGGGTGATTCCAGGTTTCAACAATTCACGATCATTTGTGTATATTTTCATTAAGTTCACGATTTTATCGATGTTGTATATAAAACTTGTTATTTGCTTTGCTTTGTCAATGCACTTTTTTAACTTTGACATCATACCAATATCTTCAAGCATAAGATCAATACAGTGTGCAGCACAAGGTGACCAAAACAAGTGAGGTCTTTCAATCATCAATTTCTGACCAGCACCCTTATTTGCACTTTCACTATCTGTAACCACATGTACAATATTTTCCTCTCAAATCTCGTCAATAACTTTATTCAAAAGAGATAATATAAAATCATTTGTCTTTTTTTTGTTGGTGCAATCCACTGAACTATGAAATATCATGTTGCGTTCGCAATATATCATAAAATTGATGATAGGATGCTTGTTACGTGTGCTCCAACCATCGCACATTATTGTGCATCCATATTTCAGCCATTTTTATTTTAATATATTTAAATATCCAGTGTTGGAACATTTCGTGTTCGCAATTTTGATTTTGATGTTAACAAAACTTGTTATTTTTTCTAATGAATTTATCTAAGTGCGCAGAAGCTGAAACTGATCAGGATTTGAACTGATCAGTTATCGAGCCAAAACTGAAGCTATCGAGACGCAAAACTGAAAGCACCAACTGATTGCCCAAACTGAATCAGTTCAACTGATATATCAAAGACCAGTTCAACTGATTGTCCAGCTGATAGGTGGTTTAGCAGAAGATCTTCAGAAGCCCAGCCAGCTGATGAAGAGCTCAACTGATGAAGAGCCCATCTGACCAGTTCAACTGAAGCAGTGAAATCAGTTCAGCTGACGAGCTAACTGATTTCATCAAACAAGTTCAAGATCAGTTCAGAACATCAGTTAGGAATGAATCAGTTTGCAGAACACGACAAGCTTATTCAAATGGAATCCAGTTATGCGCATTGACGGAAAATATTTTGTCCGGTCAAAGGACAATAATTGACATTGCAGCAGTGCCTAAAGTCAAAACGTTCCAGAATGGGTGTCGGAAAGTACAGACATATTTTGAGGAACCGATTCAAATTTCAACAAACATATTTGAATCTTGATGTACAATCTCATTTCCTATATAAATACCAGACCAAGATCATCGATATATAAGAGTGTGTGAAAAATATACAAGTGTGAAAATCAACAGAGAAGTGCAGGCTCAACGCATATCAGCTTACAGAAAGCAATCAGCCCAGATTTGAGGGAACACTTCAAAGTGTTATCAGCTTAGATTAGAAGCACAATTCCCTCAGTGTGTGATAACATTTTCATGTTATATTCATATATCAGTTCTCACACACTAATACACAATCACTCACATATACAGAGAGTAGAGCTTATTGAATAATTGAGTGAGTCTCGCACAAAAACAATAAACTTGTGTATGTAGTCTTTAACACATAGACGTTAAACAAGTATTGGCTGGAAGGTTCTGCCTTCAGTCTAGGTTAGGAGTTCAGTTAGGCAGTATTGTAAGTCCTAAGTTGAGTAGGTTTGTATAAGGCATTGTATAAATCAAGGTCTTCTAGTGGAACCTACCCGAGGTGGTAGAAAGGGTGACGGAGGAGCAGTTGAAAGCCAGGCAAAAGCCAACAATCACTCGACACCAGGCGGAATCTAGTTCTTTTGGGGTTATAGTTGATGTCTCCAAACATCTATAAACATATCTTGTGTACTTAACTATTTAAATATTATTTTCATACTGATTTGAGCAGTTCGAGCTGTTATCAATTCAGTTCTTACCATTACTGAAGTGATATATGCAAGAATTGATCCCTCTTTATTTCAGTTATTCAGTTTACACAAGTTAAAATACTTTCAAACTAGTTATCTTTCTTAATGAAGGATTATTTCGAGTATTTTCTGCTTGGTTTAAAACCAAACTCGATCTAATTCATCGGTGTTTACATTCTTAGAGCACGAGCTATTGCAACTCATTGAGACTATTGTGTTTGAAGCACCCTCGCAAATGTCAAAACTGATCCATCATCCAGTAATATCTTCTACCTCCTCCTGCAAAAAACACCACCTATTTGACGTTTGAAGGACCTTGTACTCCAGGTTCAACATCTGCGACGGTATTAATCATTGCTTGATAGTATGGACCGCTGTCTGCTGCATGAAATGGAATTTCATTGTATATAAACCATTTTGAAATAGCCTTCCCAACTTCTTTTACCTTTTCGGGAGCAAACCATTTTTTTATACTCTTTCGCTTTGATGGAAACATATAAGAATCAACCTCTTTCGATGGCAGCTGAGCTTCCTCTCTTACGCTAAAGCTACTATGCATCTTTTTTCTAAAATTGGGATTTATACCAAGTGATGAACTACCACCAAAATTTCCTGAAATTCAAGAATATAGAGTAATAAATATTTATTTTTCTGTAATTAAATATGGTTGTTCATCAAGTAAAATGATAACATATTTAATTTACCTGAACCAAACCGGTTACACATATCCTCCTCGAATGCTCTTGTTTTACAATTTTCTTTCATTGCTTTTTGCAATGCTCTATTTTCCACCTCTTCTAAAGTTTCTTCATTGATATTATCCAATCTATAATCATCTTCACAGCCACTGGCACTATCGAATTCATTTATGCTATGTTGAATTGCACTTACTGCAATTTTTTTTCTTTTTGATTAGATTTCTCTCAGACGTAGTCTTTTAAAGATTTTTTCGTAGCATCAATAACATCTCCTTTGGAGCTTTACTACATGACTCAACATTTCCAGAAACATGTGCAATATGCTATCTTGACCTTGTAATTCCTCCGCTTACAACTTCTCCACAAAATTTGCATTGTATTTTTTTTCGGTTATCTCCAATGGGTTTACCAAACTCCCAACCAATATCAAGTTTTGGAGGCATTCTTCAAAATACTTAGTGATCCTTTATATTTGTTATCGAAGATGCAAAAAGTAAATTGATTAATACAATCTACTGAAAATATCGATGGAGAAAGATATTTTACTTAGAAGAAAGAAGATAGCGTACCTTATAAAATTTCATGCCTTTGAATGCAAATAATAATTTTATAATCTCCAGAATTCTAGAAAACACCAGGAAAGGAATTAGAATACTTATATTGACTTATACAAAATTAAAAAATTCAAACAAAACACCAAAAGCCCAAATATTTATCAAATTTAAACATCTTCGAAATTATAAATACAAAAGATAAAGAAATATAATATATTACTTCAAAAGAAAACACAATATATTCATATCTTATAATTCTAAGTACGCCATAATTTCAGCTACAAAATTGAGTACGGATATGTGTGTGATATGAAAACTAAGAAAATGATAAATTTAAGCATTTCACGGTGCTTTCAAATGAAATAATAAACTACTTTACAACAATGCAATGTAATTACTTGAAAAGATATCTCGCAGATATAGATTCACTTGGAGACATTATTTGAAAAGATATTTAGCATCTAGATCGACCAACTCGATTCAGAAGAGTGGGTCGAGCTATCAAACTCTGGGTCGAGCTCGGTTTGAAGACTGGGTCGAGCTCGACCCAGGTGTGAAGGGGTCAAGCTCGACCCAACTCGACCCCGAGGGTGGTCCAGGACTCGACCCAATTTTTTAAGACTGCAGCACTTTCCTTGATGTAAAAAATTCAAAATCTCTTTTATTTAATTAAATTTTAAATGGATCATATATTTTTTAATGACCCCTCCTATATTCTTTTTTTTATTTTTATCATTCCTGTTTTTTTCTTTTTAACGTTCTGTTCTTTGTCGTTTCGTCGATCCGTGTCGTTCACCGATAACACGGCGTTTTTTATCTATGTAACAACGACCCAAAGCATCAACGTTCACACCCCGGAACTTCGTCAAGGTGGGCCTTGTTCCCGTTCCGATATCATTTTTGCAAACCATGGGTATTATAGGCTCATTAGGTAATATTTAAAATATTTTGTTCAGGAAATTTTGTGAATTTATTTGCCGAGTTCTCGAAAAGTTCATATTTTCGTCGAAAATCGAATACCGTTTAAAAATACGACTCGGAAACTCAAAACACTTCCTTTTCGAAAATAGCATATAACATATATCATATTTTAAATAATTAAAAGTAATCATTTAATAAAAGTATTCTCATTTTTTCAGCCATCGGTCTTCGTTCCTCGATCGCGTCTCGAATAAGGGTGTCAAAAATGAACCCGACACGAGAAGACACGAAAAATATCGGGTTTGGGTTTATGATTTTCGGGTTAGGGTCGAAACGTGTCAGACCCGAATGCAAACCCGTAAAAATAAAATTTCGGGTGGATTCGGGTTGACCTGAAAAAAATATCAGGTCACCCAATGACCCGAACCCACCCGACCCACCATTTTTTAAAAATAAAAAATTTACAATTTACACAACTATTGTACAAGCTTTCTCACTTTCTAAACTAAAATAAAGCTCAACCCAATTAGAGCATCTAAGTATTAACCCTTGTTGTTGTTGGCTTCTCATTTCTCAATTCTCATCTCGTGTGTATCCTTCTCCGCTTCTCACTCAAGCGTCCAAGTGAAACCCTTCGGCCTTCTCCGCTAATCCGCTTCTCGTCCAGCCGTCCAGGTGAAAAACTTAGTTTTATTAAAGTAATCTTTGTTTGGGTTCGCTCTCAAAAATTTTTATTGAACATATAATTTGAAATTTGGATATTCTTCAATATATTTGTTTCATTCTTCAATATATTTGTTCTATTCCCAGAAGATGATTTGAATAGTTTCTTTTGTGTTGTTCTTAGTAAGGTAGTTTGTGCAAATGAGTTTTGTTTTGGTTACATGTGCTGTGTGCGGGAGGAGGGAGAGACACGAGGGAAGAAGCAAACTTTTTTTACAACTTCTTTTGTTAAATAAATTCAATTTACAATTGGGTATCATTGTATAACATTAATGATTGAAAGTTTGGGACATAATTGCCTGAAAAGAAATCGGTTACGGTGCCCGGTTGCGCAACGGAAGTTTTGAAAAATTGTTTTTCAACAAGGAAACAAAACCGAGCACCACAAGATGTGTAGGAAATAACAAAACAAACATGTCATACATAGAGTGTTTAAATGTACCTATCAATCACAAGGATTGATTATTGGCTGCAACAAAGTTGTAAACAACTTGGCTCTTGAATGGTTGACCCTCTACAAGCTTTCCTTGCTCTTAGACTCCTTCCTTCAAATTAAGTCTACCACCAACTAGCTAAACCCACCTTATACTTGCACTAAAAAATATAAGGCATTTTTCTTTGAGAAGGGTGTGTTATCCTCAACAATTGAAGAAGCAAAAATGAATGAGAATGTGCTTAGAAATTTCGGCCAAGAGGAGTGGAGGAGAGAAGGGAAGACTTTTCTTGGTTGTAGAAAGAGTTAAAGTGTAAAGTTGCATGTGCATATCATGCCATTAACTCAAAAGTTGCCTCCAACCTTTCACCTTCCAAGCATGCAATTTTTTTGGGCTTGTAACAATTACAAGGCCCGTGGACTTTTATTTAAATATCTCAAACACATTTGAGACCATTTAAACTTTACTTGGTTTTACTCAAGTCCACTAGTTTAATAATTATTTCTAATTGAGCTCCAAAAGGCCCAATGTTATTTAATTAATTCAACACTTGAATTAATTTAATTATTTGGACTCTACTAGGTCCACTAGTGTTTAATTAATTCAACACTTGAATTAATTTAATTTAGTCAATAATAATGTTTATGAAAATCACAATTTTCAAATACATTATTTATTTGGTCAACTTTTAATTTAGGAACACTTCAACAAATTAAAAGTTGCATTCCCCTTATAGAAGTCATGCTTCTACTTTTCCTTGCGCTTATAAACTCCTTTATAAGCCGTTAAACATATTGAACTATTTTTCTTCTCAACGGGAACTAGAAAGTTATCACTTGTGTGACCCTCAATGGTTCATTGATGCAACTACCAGTGGGTTCACATCTCTATGTGATTCGAGACTAAACATGTCCTTATATGAGCATACCCCAATTGCTTCATTCTTACTTATCAACTCCTTGATAATAAGAACGTCAGAACTCAAGTCTGAAAGTACCCAACCTATCATGTTAAACGTCTAGCAGCAACGCTTACATGATTCCCTAGGTATCAAATGATAGTGCCTGCAAGAACAATTCTATTATGGTTAGCGTACGGTCCCTTTATCTTATATATCCCGATCGATTCGACAACTATTGGTATATCGAGAGCTGTCAAACAATCGATACTCTGTGTCATGTCATAGTTGCATCGATGGTGTAATCTATGAAACCCCTTTCATAGTTACCACCATACTCTGATTAGAGATTTCAAACTACATACACATAGGATATCCATACCCGAAGGTAAGCGGTGAATCCCCGAGTACAATACATCGACTCCTATATGTTTCGACAAAACACCCAACCTTGCCACCTGATGACCCCATGAGAGTCGGTAAGCAAGTCAAAGTGCAATGCTAGCATATAGATTCTCAATGTTGTCCCGGGTCATAAGGACTAATGGTTTAGAACCATAAACTAGGACGTTTCCACTCGATAAGTGAGAACCACTTGGAAAGTCCTTTATGGAGGGTTATTCAGTGCACTCTACAAGGAGCACCTATCTGCATGCTCGAACATCACAATGTCCCCTACCAATGAAACATGGTACTCACATCGCAGATACTAGTATCAAACTCGAGCGGCCTTTATCCTTCTTAGCAGCGGCTGAATCAACTAGGAGCTGTTTAGAATATACAGTATTCCAAATATGAGTTTCATGATATTCATCTTATGAGGATCTCATATTCTTTCTACTATTTGTATATTCAAGTACTTTATATATGCAACAAGCATAGGTATACAGATAAAGATGTGACATAACAATAATTTCAAATATTATTAAAATAAAGATTGTTTATACATAGAGTTTCAACATGAACCCTCGGCCAACACTTGGCTCGACGTGCACCTACTCTAACAATCTCCCACTTATACTAGAGCCAACTACTCATATATGTCAAACCCATTGATTCGCGATGCTTCTCGAATAATGGTCCAGGTAAAGGCTTAGTTAGTGGGTCAGCAACATTATCTGCGGAGCCGATTTTGTCAATCGTCAATTCTCCTCTTCCCACAATCTCTCGGAGAATGTGGTACTTTCTCAATACATGTTTGGATTTCTGATGAGACATTGGCTTCTTTGCTTGAGCTATAGCTTCCGCTTTGTCACAAAACACCGGGACAGTAGCAACTCCATTAGGAATGACGCCCAACTCTTGGACGAAATTCCATATCCAAACAGCCTCCTTTGCTGCAGCTGATGCAGCAATGTATTCGGCCTCAATATTGGAATCCGCAGTACTATCTTGCTTGGAACTCTTCCAAGAGACAGCAGCACCATTGAGCATGAATATGAACCCAGAGGTTGACTTCGAGTCATCGATATCGCTTTGGAAGCTAGAGTTGTTATAGCCTTCTAATTTAAGTTCTCCACCCCCATAGACCAAGAACAGCTTATTGGTCCTTCTCAAATACTTGAGAGTATCTTTCACAGCTTTCCAGTGTGGAAGACCAGGGTTCGATTGATATCTACTCACTACACTTAAGGCAAAAGCCACGTCAGGACGTGTAGATATATCATCCCATACATGATCCTACCAATTTTAGATGCATAAGGAATGCGTGTCATCGCCACTATCTCTGCATAATTCTTGGGAGACATAGACTTGGATAGGGACACGCCATGACACATAAGAGACTCATCCATCGAGAACCGCTTAACGACGGTATCAATGTATGTGGACTGGGTGAGACCAAGCAATCTTCTCGATCTATCTCTATAAATCTGTATTCCGAATACAAAAGATGCTTCACCCAAGTCCTACATCGAGAACTTACTCGCTAACCATATTTTAGTTGATTGCAACATCCCTACATCATTCCCAATGAGTAGAATGTCATCAACATAAAGCACCAGGAATGTCACTGCACTCCCACTGACCTTCTTATACACACAGGATTCCTCAGGATTTTTAGTATAACAAAACTCTTTGATTGTACTGTCAAATCTGAGGTTACAACTCCTAGATGCCTGCTTTAGACCATAAATAGATCTCTGAAGTTTGCATATCGTATGCTCACTTCCGATAGATGTAAACCCTTCAGGTTGAGACATGTAAATCTCTTCCTTAATATCCCCATTAAGAAAGGTTGTCTTGACATCCATCTGTCGTATCTTATAGTCATACCATGCAGCTATGGCTAGCAATATCCTTATAGAATTGAACATTGCAACTGGAGAAAAGGTTTCCTCAAAGTCAACTTCTTGTCTTTGAGTATAACCTTTTGCTACCAATCACGCCTTAAAGGTCAATACCTTCCCATCCGCCCCAAGTTTCCTCTTGTAAATCTATTTACACCCTATGGGAACAGTTCCCTCAGGTGGATCCACAAGATTCTACTCTTGGTTCGAATGCATGGAATTCATCTCAGATTCCATTGTTTCAAGCCACTTGGATGAATCGGCATCAGATAACGCTTCCTTGAAGGTTAATGGATCACATTCATGGTTAGGCTCATCATGGCCCTCTTCAAGAAGCAGACAATACCTCATATGTGGTCTCGAGACTCTCTCGGATCTTCTAGGAGCTTGTATCTCCTCTCTTGGCTCTTCGGGTGTGGGTTCTTCAATTGTGGGTGTCTCTCGAACCTCTTCGAGTTCTATCATCTCCTCTTTTCTATCCAATAGAAATTCTATTTCCAAAAAAGTTGCATTCCTAGAAACAAACACCTTTGTTTCTTGGGGATGATAGAAATAATATCCAACTGAATTCTTTGGATATCCCACAAAGTAACATAAAATGGATCGACTGTCAATTTATCTCCCACTGTCTGCTTCACATAAGCAGGGCATCCCCATATTCTAAGATAAGAATATTTGGGAGGCTTACACATCCATATCTCATATGGTGTCTTATCAACTGCCTTTGAATGGACATTGTTCAACAACAGTACCGCTGTCTCAAGCGCATATCCTCAAAAGGATGGCGGCAACTCCATGAACTCCATCATAGACGGAACCATTTCCATCAAAGTCCGGTTATGACGCTCCGAAACACCATTCAACTGTGGTGTAACAGGCGGAGTCCACTACGAGAGAATCACATTCTACCTAAGATACTCTTTGAACTCGGCACTCAAGTACTCACCACCTCGATCCGATCGAAGTGACTTGATGTTTCGTCCCAACTGTTTCTCTACTTCACTTCTGAATTCTTTTAACCTTTCTAAGACTTTAGATTTGTATTTCATCAAATACACATACCCATACCTTGAAAAGTCATCGAGAAAGGTGATGAAGTAGGCATGTTCATGCTTAGTGCTGATGCTAAGCAGACCGTACACATCGGTATGGATCAAATCCAATAACCCTTTTGCTCGCTCCACATGACCCTTAAAGGGAATTTTGGTCATCTTTCCTTTCAGACAGGATTCACAAGTCGTGAGAGAATTAATATCAGACATATCAAACATGGCTACTCCCACTAGCTTGTTCATCCTTCTTAGGGAAATATGTCCTAATCGAGCATGCCATAATTGTGCCGAATTAGAGTATCTTGTTTTCGCTTATTTGCTGTTGTTATTGCTTGGACATTGTTTAGTGGAATATCTTTCAATTTTAAATTATAGAGATCGTTTTAAAATTCTCCAGTACCAATTAAACATTCATTCTTGTAAATATTGCAAACGCCTTTGCTAAATAAACAAGAATATCCATCTTTATCAAGCATAGAAATGGAAACAATGTTTTTCACCAAATCAGGTACAAACAAAACATCACTTAAAATCAACTTAAATTCATTGTTCAACAATAAGTAAACATCTCCTACGGCCTTGGCAGCAATTATTGCTCCATTGCCCATCCTCAAGAAGGTCTCACATTCCCTTAGTCTCTTACTTCTTCTCATCACCTGCAAATCATTACAGAAATGTGAGCCACATCCGGTATCCAATACCCAAGAAGTAGAGTTAATTGAAATGTTAACTTCAATATAGAACATACCATTTCCAGAACCCTTCTGGGCAAGATATTCTCTACAGTTACGCCTCCAATGTCCAGGCTTCTTGCAGTGATGACAGATATCAGCAGTCTTGTCAGCCTTAACTGGTGTGGCTGCCACAGCGGGACTTGTAGATTGCCTCTTCAAGGGCACGTTCTTCTTGGGACGTTGGAAAGAACGCTTCTTTCCTTCCCATGTGGATCAGTCTTCACACCAGATGAAAAAACCACATAAAGAACCGCTTCTCTTTCTTGATGGTGGACTCAAAGGTAACAAGCATATTCACCAACTCCTCAAGGGTAGGCTCCAAATTGTTCATGTTGAAATTCACCAAAAAAGGATCAAATGAGCTAGGCAGCGACAAGAGCAACACGTCAGTGGTCAACTCCAATGGCAGCATGAGATCCATGCCAACAAGCTTATCCACGAGCGTAATCAACTTTAGTCCATGCTCATGAACCGAGGCCCCATCTCGCATGAGTAAAGTGATTAGATCCTTGACGGTAGCATGCCTAAGAGGCCGTGTTTGCTCACCAAAGAGCTCCTTGAGATTCAAATGAATGTCAGCAGCACTCTTTGCATCCTCAAAATGCCTCTGCAGCTCATCATTTATAGAAGCCTGCATATAACACTTGGCCTTCAAGTCATGGTCACGCCATTCCTTGTAAGTCTGCAATTCCTCAGGAGTGCAGTCAGTCGGAGCCTCAACAGGGGGCGACTCAGTCAATGTATATGCTATCCTTTCCGAATTCAAGACGATATTTAGGTTTCTTAGCCAATTGATGTAATTAGGTCTGGTTAATATGTGTTTGTCGAGTATTGCAGATAGCAGATTGTGAATCGAAGACATTGTCAAAATTGTACTGAAAAGTAAAACAGATAAATGTTAATGACTATTTTAAAATATTTAGTAAGATATAAAGTATGGACTTTTACTTCATAAATTTTTTCTCCCACTTTTTTGATATTTTTCACTACTCACTAGTGAAAACGGGAAACTCTTTTCCTCAGTAGGTACGTAAGGTCCAATTAGCAAATTATGATCCCGAATAATATCAGCCAACATAATTCCTAAAAGGTAGTTTCCAATTGCATCTCCATGCAACCCCTTACGTAAACTTTTGTCTCACATTTGATTAGGACCCAATAATATGACGTCGTTAATCTTTACGTGTCAAGCCTTACCCATCGATATTGAATCTTAATGGACGATCGCCATGAGTTCCCTCAATAATATGATTCGAAATCATGGGAGTTCCACGTAGTTCAAATCACCATGTCAATGGATGTCACAGCTTTCCAGTGTCCAGGGCTCCCGAATAATATGAGCCGAACCCCGAGCACGAGTAGCGTTCATCAAGCACTCATTGTCGATGGAAGACATGGAAATTATAAACACCTTTATAATTCTCTTTTTTGGGTTTGATATTAATTTTGAATCTTATTCAAAATGAGGGTTTTTAATTTTGAAAAGTCTCATCATTAATTTTATTTAAAAGCTCGTCATGTTTGATCGTATGTTTGACGGATTCATGCAACTTTGTAATTATTATAATAATAATGCACATACTCATTATTTATAACATATAATGTATATAATATAAACAGTAAACAAAACAAGGATGATCAATCGCCCCAAAAACTAATGGCCCGTGTGAGCCAAACACGGGCCTAGGTCCAATCCTAGGAAAATTCATGGGATGAAAATGCAATTTTTACATAAGTCTCCAATATTTACATGTCTTCGATCTTCATAATCATCAAGGCCATCATCTTCCAATCTTGATCTTCCGTTATACTAATATTTACAAATAAATATCCATGGCAAATAGGGATACATCTCATGAGGTGGGAACGGGCCATAAACAAGCCCACTTATAAATTGATAATTATTACAATCATTCAACACAAAATATCCTAGCATACACCTAGCAAATTGGGCTTGAACTTTTGATCATCCTTCATACATAATATCACATATCATACTCCATCAATTAATTATCAAAATAATCAATTGATCCAATATTATATATCTTGATCCAATCACTAACCGCCACGATTATAAACTAAATCAACAAAGTAAACAAAATCATTTGTCTACTTTCTAATTAATTTTTTTATAACTGAATTTCTTGTAAATCACAATTTACTATAAATAATTAAAGTCCAACTTCAATTATTTATTTTATGAGAAAATATATATAAATTTTGTGGATTTAAACTTAAGGGCCCAAAAAGTCATTTTTCACCAAAAATTTTTCGGCCCATTTAAATTTCACAAATTATGTTAGTCATCTAATGGCCCAACAAATCAAGGCTCATGACACTTTGATATTCCAAAACACTTTTGGAAATCCTAGTCGTCATCTTTGTCGTCGGTTTCCGGCCAACATGCACAAAAAAAATTATTTTAAAAGAGTGGCTGCTGCCCGTTTCGGGCAGCCCCTGCCCAAAAATGTCCCTTGTAATGGTCTTGATTTGATGCAAAAATTTATCTCATGCGGTTAGAAATGGTTCTCAATATAATATAATGTATTTGCTACACTAAAATTGTAACCATAGCCCATGATACCACTTGAAAGAGGATCGGTTACGGTGCCTGGTTGCGTAACGAAAGTTTTGAAAAATTATTTTTCAGCAAGAAAACAATACCAAGCACCACAAGATGTGTAGCAAATAACAAAACAAACATGTCATACATAGAGTGTTTAAAATGTACCAATCAATCACAAGGATTGATTATTGGATCCAACCAAGTTGTAAACAACTTGGCTCTTGAATGGTTGACCTTCTACAAGCTTTCTTTACTTTTGGACTCCTTCTTTCAAATTAGGTCCACCAACAACAAGCTAAATCCACCTTACACTTGCACTAGAAAATGTAAGGCATTTTTCTTTGAGAAGGGTGTGCTATCCTCAACAATTGAAGAAGCAAAAATGAAGGAGAATGTGCTTAAAAATTTCGGCCAAGAGGAGTGGAGGAGAGAAGGGAAGACTTTTCTTGGTTGTAGAAAAAGTTAAAGTGTAAAGTTGCATGTGCATACAATGCCATTAACTCAAAAGTTGCCTCCAACCCTCACCTTCCAAGCATGCAATTTGTTTGGGCTTGTAACAATTACAAGGCCCATGAACTTTTATTTAAATATCTCAAACACATTTGAGACCATTTAAACTTTATTTGATTTTACTCAAGTCCACTAGTTTAATAATTATTTCTAATTGGGATATACAAGGTATAATGTTATTAAATTAATTCAACACTTGAATTAATTTAATTATTTAGGGACTCTATTAGGTCCACTAATGTTTAATTAATTCAACACTTGAATTAATTTAATTTAGTCCATAATAATGTTTATGAAAATCACAATTTTCAAATACATTATTTATTTGGTCAAATTTTAATTTAGAAACATTTCGACAAATTAAAAGTTAAATTCCCCTTATAGAAGTTATACTTCTAATTTTCCTTGCGCTTATAAAATCCTTTATGAGCCGTTCAACACATTGAACTATTTCTCTTCTCAACGGGATGTATAAAGTTAGCACTTGTGTGACCCTGAATGGTTCATTGATACAACTAGCAGTGGGTTCACATCTCTATGTAATTCGAAACTAATCATGCCCTTATATGAGCATACCTCAATTGCTCCATTCTTACTTATCAACTCCTTGATGATAAGAACATCAGAACTCAAGTCTGATAGTACCCAACCAATCATGTTAAACGTCTAGCAGCATCGCTTACATGATTTCCTATGTATCAAATGATAGTGCCTACAAGAACCATTCTATTATGGTTAACGTATAGTACGGTCTCTTCATCTCATATATCCCGACCGATTCGACAAATATTGGTATATCTAGAGCTGTCAAACAATCGATACTATGTATCATGTCGTACTTGCATCGATGGTGTAATCTATGAAACCCCTTTCATAATTATCACCATACTCTAATCAGAGATTTTATTCGACATATACATGAGATCACATAGGATATTCATACCCGTAGGTAAGCGGTGAATCCACGACTACAATGCATCAACTCCTATATGTTTCGACAAAACACTCAACATTGCCACCTGATGACCCCATGAGAGTCGGTAAGCAAGTCAAAGTGCAATGCTAGCATATAGAGTCTCAATGTTGTCCCGGGTCATAAGGACTAATGGTTTAGAACCATAAACTAGGACGTTTCCACTCGATAAGTAAGAACCACTTGGAAAGTCCTTTATGGAGGGTTGTTCAATGCACTCTACAAGGAGCACATATATGCATGCTCGGACATCACAACGTCCCCTACCAATGAAACATGGTACTCACATCGCAGATACTAGTCTCAAACTCGAGCGGCATTTATACTTCTTAGCGGCGGCTGAATCGACTAGGAACTTTTTAGAATATACAGTATTCCAAATATGAGTTTCATGATATTCATCTTATGAGGATCTCATATTCTTTCTACTATTTGTATATTCAAGTACTTTATATATGCAACAAGCATCGGTATACAGATAAAGATGTGACATAACAATAATTTCAAATATTATTAAAATAAAGATTGTTTATACATAGAGTTTCAACATGAACCATCGACCAACACTTGGCTCGACGGGCTTCTACTCTAACATTGCCCTCATTTGACCATATGAGGAATGCACGTGACCAGATTATATCGAATTCAGTTTGTTTTAGTGATGTACTTTAATAGTTGGTCACCTTCAGAATCTGCTAATTTATGTCGCTGAGCTGGGGTATGCACACACTTTCTTTGGTACAATTCTTGGAGTATATGATCATGTTAAAATTGACACCCATTTATTTCTGTTTCTTGTAATGCCTATACCAAATGAAGTCTTCCACTTGATTTACCGTCTACCTACCTACCTACACCAGGTAAGTCGAGGGCACTCATTTTTTATAGTTGATGCCACGTATTTGAATTGTAAAAGCTTGTGTTCTTCAGTTTTGCTCTTAGTTTTCAAGGAATTGTCAATTTTTTTCTTGTAGGTAATCATATTGTTATGATTTTTAATTAATAGAATGAGTTCAGAACCTATTGGTCTTGTTCACAAGGAGGATAGTGTGGAGGGTGTACATGTGTTGGATTTAGATGTTGATGAAGAAACAGGTACTAATTTGCAAGGTTGGGCCTCCGGAAGTGTTAAACGAAAGAGACCTTTAAAATCACAACGGTGGCAATATTTTGAGATGCTTCCAGAAGTGATATTGCTCAGGCATTGTTAGAACAAGAAGATAAAAGTCTTGCCATAAGGTCAAAAAAGTTCAACCAAGAAAGATTTAGATAGTTGCTAATATTATCAATTTTGAGACATGATTTACCGTTTCAGTTTGTGGAATATGAGGCAATTAGATCAATTTTTACATATTTGGAACCTCAAGCCAAACATTTCACAAGAAACACCGCAAGGACTGATATTCTCAAGATGCATAAAAATGATTAAAATAGACTAGCTCAAGAAATGAGTTCATGCCCTGGAAAAATTTGTTTCACTTCCGATTTGGGGACTTCTATTGCCACTGATGGCTCTGTATGTTTGACAGCGCATTTCATTGATTATAATTGTGTTTTGCAAAAAATGATTATCAACTTCTCTTACTTGCCTCCACCTCACTCTGGTATTGCATTTTGTGATAAAAATCAATAGCTTATTCAATGCTTGGGGAATTCAGAGAAAGGTTTTCACAATTACGTTGGACAATGCCGTTGCAAATGATGTGTTTGTTGGTCTTTTAAGGGATCATCTTAGTTTGAATTGTTCATTAGTGAATGGTGGCGAGTATTTTCATGTTCGTTGTTGTGCACACATTCTCAATTTAATTGTCCAAGAAGGTTTGAAAATAATTGATCATTCCGTTGATAAGATTCGTGAATGTGTAAAGCATGTAAAAGGCAGTAAAGTGAGAAAGAAAAAGTTTGTAGAAACTGTTACCCAAACTTCGCTGGATGCTAAGAAATCACTTAGGCAAGATGTTCCTACTAGATGGAATTCTACGTATTTGATGCTTTCTAGTGCCATATATTATCGTCGTGCTTTTAATCATTTGAAATTGACTGATACTAATTTCACACACTGCCCATTGGTTGACGAGTGCGGTCAAGCTGAAAAGATATGCAAATTTCTTGAGGTTTTCTACGAGACAACAACTTTGTTTTCTGGGATGAAATATCCTACTGCCAACCTTTATTTTCCTTGTGTCTTTACGGTTCAATTGACATTAAGTCAAGCCTTGCAAAGCTCTGATGATTTCATGAGATCAATGGCCAATCGGATGTTTCAGAAATTTGACAAGTACTAGAAATATTATAACATTTTGTTGTCCATTGCTGTGGTAGTTGATCCAAGGTTCAAGATGCAGTTTGTTGAGTTTTGTTACAACAATTTATACGGACATGGTAGTAACGAATTAAGTCTGGTGAAGTCTAAACTAGTTTCATTGTTTGAGGAATATATGGGCCTTGCTTCCAAATCAAGTAGTAGCAACACATCTACGAGTTCTCACAGTGGCATTGATGATAATGCTTCTCTTCTTCTAAATTCAGACTGTGGATGCATGGATGTTTTGAAGGTATTTATGATAATTTTTTCTTTTTCTCACCATTTTTTACTTTTCGTTACCAATACATTTAATTTGTGATGTAGGAATTTGAGACATTTCAAAGAACAAAATTTAATGATAGAGCTCAAAAGAGTCAATTAGATCTTTATTTGGATGAACCGAAAATTGACAGATCTTCAAAATGTGATGTTCTTGCATTTTGGAAAGCTTGCCAATTTAGGTATCCTGAACTTGCACAAATGGCCAGAGATATTTTAAGTGTTCCAATTTTTACAGTTGCTTCTGAATTAGCTTTTAGCACCGGTGGTAGGATACTTGACCAATATCGTAGTGCAATGAAGCTTGATGTTGTGTAGGTGTTGGTTTGTTGTAGAGATTGGTTAGTTGGACAGAAAGGTTAATGATTCTTCTTGTTATTTTCATTTTAAATTTATCTGTTTTACTAATATTTTATTTTTGTAGAAACTACTGAGGTGGGGTTGAATGATTTGACTGAAAATATTATGAATTTATTCATAAATGAGGATGCTTGATCAAACAATGCTGCAACGGATGATTGATGATTCTAACAATGCTATGATACCTAGTATTGAAAAGTAAGTTAAATTTTATAAATTCATAATTTTTGAAAACTTTCACCATTTTTTATATTAATTTTTTTAATTTTTGTTTAAAGGTTTGACTTCTACAAACAAATATAGAACAATGAAGAAGTCAGAAGACAGAAGTGGAGCTTGATTATTGTCACTTGAAAGTTGAAAATTATTTTGTTATGCTTGAAGACTTTTTGAATAGCTTTTGTTATTATGTGTCTGAATTAAATGTTGTTGTTATTATTATTATTATTATTATTAATTGTTTTTAATATTTATCTAATTATTATGTTGAAAAATTAATACTACACATAGATAACTAAAATTCTATTACACACAATCACAACATTACGCATTCTTTATGAGAAACTTGTGAGGATATTATTAGAAATGTTAGCTATATGACAATAAAGTTGTATAATAATTTATAATTATAATTTTTATAAATAAAAAAAATAGAATTTTATTCACTAAAAATGACAAAAAAAATATGTAGTTTTTGAGGATTTGTCGATTGTTAAGATATATGGATATTGTTGAAATTGAATGAATTATTATAATATAATAAAAATAAATATATGATCAAACTCTCTCAATTTTCATCTTAATTTTGAGTTTTGTTTCCTAAAATGTTTATATCTCCATTCTTCATACAAAATTATGTTGGAAACTAAATTCGGGCGTTTGACAGTTGATATATTCAGCCGTATGCTAAGCACCCTTCAACTGAACATGTCTCGGGAAAGAACATTCAACCGTCAAGAGACATAGAAGATTGCAACGCCGCACTTCAATCAATACATCTTAGAAAAACGCATTTCGACGAAAGCAATTAAGACGCCGCATCACAATAAATGAAGCAAACAATGTCCAAGTAATAATCAAGTAGAAATCAACGGATACAAAGATTAAAATTCATCTCAAGTTACCGTTGGAGAAAAGAAGCTTATAAATATGACAGAAGAACAGCTGAAGGAAAAAGGGGAGTCAACACTATTCAAAAGCTTGCTGTCACTCTGTCAAAATCTTAGCTCACTCTTACTTGATATATTCGTAGCAGTAAAGGCTACAATTTGAGCTCACTAGCAAGTTGTAATAATGGTTGAAATTCGATAGTGCTAAGATCAGTTACGCACTGAGAACATTCTGTTAAACTAAGAGTTTCAGTTTTTGGCAGTGTTAACTCCAAACTGAAGTGGGTCAGTACAATTCTTGTATTTGATCAAAGTTTTTGAGTGGAGATCCTATCTTTGAGATAGAAGGGGTGACGTAGGAGTAATTAAATTCTCCGAACATCCAGAAACAACCCTTGCCTACTTTATTTCAGTTTCGTATTCTATCTTTCAGTCAGTTATTTTCCTCAATTACTTTAGTTTAACTGATTGTCATTGACCAACAAGATTCCGAGAATCAGTTTGTCACCAAACTGAACTCAAAATTAGAAAAGACCAGTTTTAACTGTGAGTGTTTATTCAACCCCCCCTTCTAAACACTCTTGATACGTTAATCGATCCTATCAAGTGGTATCAGAGCGGTTGAACCTTGTTCTTGAATACTTTTGATCTAAAAACTTGCCAGCATGACTTCATTCAACAAAATTCCCATGTTCTCCAGATAAGAATTTGATGATTGGAAAATCAGAATGCAGGCTCATTTGGCTGCACAAGATGATGACATGTGGTATGTCATAACTGATGGACCCATGAAGATTCTAAAAACAAATACAGCAGTTGCCATTACAGAAGGAGCACCACAAAGAATAGAAAAGCCCAGAGATGAATGGACAACTGAAGATAAAAGAAAAGCAAATCTTGATAATGTGGCTAAAGACATTTTGTACAAAACGCTGGACAAAGTAACCTTCAGCAAATTTAAAATGTGTAAGATAGCCAAAGAAATTTGGGAAAAGCTGATCCAGCTGTGTGAAGGAAATGATCAAACCAAAGAAAATAAACTTTATGTTGCAGTGCAAAAGTTTGATAACATCAAAATGAAAGCAGGAGAATCAATGCACGAATATGATGAAAGAGTAAGCAGTATCATCAATGAGCTAAATGCACTTGGAAAAGTGTATACCAACAAAGAGATTGCACTGAAGGTAATAAGAGGTCTTCCCAAGGAATGGGATGTCAAGACCATGGCAATGAGGGAGTCCAAAGATCTGAATCAGATTGAACTTCATGATTTGTTTGCTGATTTAAAGGCTTATGAGTTTGAGCTGCAGACCAGAGAAGGAGAACCATCTACCTCTGCAGCCACAACTGCTCTAGCTGCTGTTAGAACTGAACCAATCAGTTCAGTCGAAAAATCTGCTGATCATCAAAAAATTTGGAAGGTTCATGAGAAAGAATCAAGGGAACTTCCAGAAGCCATAGCAAAGAAACAATTCCAAAGATGAACCAAATGTCTGCTTTAACTGTGGCAAATCAGGTGACTTCATGGCTGATTGTCCTAAACCCAAGAAGGACAGTCAAGGCTCAACTGATAGAAGAAAGAAATCATATGAACGCAAAAGAAGACCCAAGGAAGATAAGAAGGTCTTCAGAAAGAAACATGAGGTACTCTTAGCTGAAGAAAACAAATCTAAATGGGCAGAAACTGACAGTGAAGAGTCGGAACCAGAAAGCTCATGCAGTTCTAGTGATGATGAGGAAGTAAAGTGCTTGATGGCTAATGATGCAGCAGAAGAATCATCTAGCCAACAGGTATTTGATTTCAGCTCAACTGATTTCACACGAGAAGAACTCATTCTAACACTACATGACATGGTAAATGAGTATCAAAAGCTTGCATCATCATTTGAAGAAATCAAAGCAAAGCAAACTGATCCCACAGACAATAAAACCAAAACTGATGAATCAGTCGATGGGCTGAGTCTAAAAAGGGAAATTGCTGAGTTAAAAGCAGAGAGAAACAAAAACCAGTCATTAATCCAGAAGTTGATTCTTGAAAACTCAAAACAGACTGAGCTCATTCAGTCTTGGAACAAGTCATCTACTGCACTGAATGAGATGCAGAATTCAACAAAATCAGTTTCTGATAAAACTGGTTTAGGGTACAACACTCAAGGAGAAATGTATCCAAATGATACTCAACCAAAGCTAACAATAGACAAAGGGAAATACATTCACTTTGTCAAATCAGCAGTGGTACAAGAACAAATTGAGCCCAGTAAACTGATTGAGCAACCTACTGAGAATATGAACAAGGCTAGAAGATATGGGATTGGTTATAGTCAAAAATTCTCAACTGATTCACAAAGTCAGTCATCAAAGAGATCTTACAAAAACTATTCGAATGGCTATTCCAATTACTATAACTGCAAGCCAGTTCAGAAGAGATATAGACTGAACAATCAGTTGAATAAAGCTAAAACACATATTGTATCATCCGTACACTACACAAGCAAACAAAAGCCGAGAAAAACCATTTGAAATACAGTTATTGGAAAGTCTGTTAGACTAATCCAAGTATGGGTTCCTAAAGGACTAATCAGTTCAGGACCCAAATAGATATGGGTACCAAATTATATTATGTGTGTGACTGCAGGTAACAGGTACAAACAAGAACTCAATATGGTATTTGGACAGTGGATGTTCGCGACATATGACAGGAGATGCAAGTGCGCTATCTCAACTGATTAAATACAGTGGTTCAAATATCAGTTTTATGGACAATTCCAAAGGTAGAACTGTGGGTAAGGGTAAGCCTATCCATGGTAACTTTACTTTTAAAGATGTTCTATTAGTAGAAAACCTGAAGTATAACTTGATCAACATCAGTCAGTTATGCGACAGTGAATTCTCAGTACATTTTGACAAAAACTCATGTTCAGTCAAAACTTCAACTGATGAAATCATACTAACTGGCAAACGTTTTGAAAACACATATAAAATCAGTTTGAATGATCAAACTTATGCACCAGTTTGTTTTATTGCTTCCAAATCATCTAAAAACTGGTTGTGGCATAAGAGACTAAACCATTTAAACTTTAAAACCATTGCCTATCTGAGTAAACATGAACTTGTAACTGGTTTGCCCAAAATAAACTTTTCAAAAGAAAAACTTTGCTCAGCATGTCAGTATGGTAAACAAGTACGATCTTCTTTTAAAAACAAGGGTTGTAAATCTTCATCCCGATGCTTAGAACTGTTGCACATGGATCTCTTTGGTCATATACCAGTCATGAGCTTAGGGAGAATGAAATACACCTTGGTAGTCGTAGATGATTTTTCAAGATTTACTTGGGTTATTTTTCTCAAATCTAAAGACCATACTGCTTCACAACTGATAAAGCTCTTCAAAAGACTTTTAAATGAAAAATCAGTTGGAATTGATCGAATCAGAGAGGAACTGAATTCATCAATCAAACTCTTTCAAATTTTCTAGAGAATGCTGGAATTAAGCATGAGCTCTCAGCAGCCAGAACTCCTCAGCAAAATGGTGTAGCTGAGAGAAGAAATCGGACCCTTAAAGAAGCTGCTAGAACAATGCTTGCTGATTCTGGTATTTCTCAAAGGTTTTGGGCAGAGGCAGTAAACACTGCGTGTTATACTCAGAACAGATCAATGATTAATAAGAATCATATGAAAACACCATATGAGATCTGGCATGGAAGAAAAAGTATAATTACTTATTTCAAAATATTCGGCTGCAGATGTTTTATCCTTGATAATGGTAAAAAAATTTTAAAAGCGTTTGATGCTAAATCTGCAGAGGGAATATTTCTTGGATACTCATCACTTAGTATAGCTTATAGAGTCTTCAACAAAAAAACCCTAAATGTTGAAGAATCAGCTCATGTTGATTTCGATGAAACTGAACTAACTGATAAGCCAACTGATCAAGTTGAGCTAGTTGATCGATTTACAGATATCAGTTTGGAAGATGATGACAAAAATGAATGTCATAATAATCAAAACATATTTCAAACACCTGAACCAGAAGTACTGGATAAATCAGATGCACAGGAAGTCGTTGCTGATGATCAGTTGATAGAGCATAATGATAACACTCAAATACCAGTTGACGAAGCACCAACTGAGACAGAAAATTGTGTTCAGTTACCAACTGAAGGAATTGCTGATACAACAAATACTGAGTACAGATGGAAAAAATCACATCCACCTGAACTGGTAATAGGAAATCCATCAGATCCAGTAAGAACTCGAAATCAAATGCTAAACTTATTTATCCATTCAGCTTTTGTTTCACAACTAGAACCGAAGAAAACTGATGAAGCTCTTGCTGATCCTAACTGGGTAAATGCAATGCAAGAAGAGCTAAATCAGTTTACTCATAACAATGTCTGGAACTTAGTTCCAAGACCGATTTCAAAAACTGTCATAGGTACAAAATGGGTTTTCAGGAACAAACTGAACGAATATTGTTCAGTTGGACGCAACAAAGCAAGATTAGTAGCACAAGGATACAGACAAGAAGAAGTAATTGACTATGATGAGACATATGCTCTAGTTGCAAGACTGGAAGTAATCAGAATGTTTATTGCTTATGCATCATAAAAGAATTTCAAGATCTTTCAGATGGACGTAAAGAGTGCATTCCTGAACGGTCAACTACAAGAGGAAGTATATGTTGAACAACCCCCAGGTTTTGTAAATCACAACTTTCCTGATCATGTATATCATTTGAACAAAGCCTTATATGGTCTTAAACAAGCTCCCAGAGCTTGGTACGAAACTCTTTCAAAATTTCTAACTGGTCATGATTTTTCTGTTGGATCAGTTGATAAGACCTTGTTCAAATTTACTAAGAATGATCACATTTTATTAGTTCAAATTTATGTTGATGATATCATATTTGGGTCAACTAACCCCAAATTATGCGAGAAATTTGCTAAGCTAATACAAGATAAGTTTGAAATGAGCATGATGGGTGAACTGACATTCTTTCTTGGACTACAAGTGAAGCAACTGGAAACTGGCATATTCATCAGTCAGACTAAATATACAAAGGAGCTGCTGAAGAAATTTGGCATGGAATCATGTTCAGCTGCAAATACTCCCATGAACTCATCAGTAAAATTGGACACTGATCAAGGGGGAATATCAATTGAGGCGACATTATATCGAGGTTTAATAGGGTTATTGTTATACCTAACTGCCAGTCGTCCTGATATTGTATTTGATGTCTGTATGTGTGCTAGATTTCAAGCAAATCCTAAGTAATCACATTTCTCAGCTGCTAAAAGAATTTTGAGATATCTTAAGGGTACACAAAATGTTGGGTTATGGTATTCTAAAGACTCTACTTTCAATTTAATTGGATATTCAGATGCAGATTATGCAGGATGTAAGCTTGATCGTAAAAGTACAAGTGGATCTTGTCAGTTTCTAGGAGACAGGCTGATCTCTTGGTTCAGCAAGAAGCAGACATCTATAGCTACCTCAACAACTGAAGCAGAATACCTTGCTGCATGTAGTTGTTGTGCACAACTGATCTGGATCCAGCAACAACTGAGAGATTATGGAGTAATTACAAATAATTCGCCCATATTTTGTGACAATACGAGTACATATGTCATCACCTATAATCCAGTTCTTCACTCAAGGACAAAGCATATAGATGTCAGACACCACTTCATTAGAGATCATGCTTTGAAGAAGGACATTAGACTGGAGTATATATCAACTGAGAACAAGCAGCTGACATCTTCACCAAACCATTACCCGAGACTAAGTTTTCTTACTTTCGCAATATTCTTGGTTTAACTGATCTGTCTTAAAATTATTACTAATGTTGCTTTACTAATAGAATTATCTGCAGAAAATAAAAACATAACAAATTGAAAATATTACTTTATTAAGAATACCATCGATCCCAATTTACAGAAGATATCATAGAACCAACTGAATCCTGCCATTCTCTAATCCAATTATTCAACTCATAAATTTGGATTCTAGAAAATGACCTAGTTGTAGAAATCTTTTCAACCACATGCCATTCCTTCCATCACATTGCTTCTAACAGACATTTTTCATCAATCAGATCTGTAACATGCCTAACTTCAAAACGATCAATGTATTTTCTTGTTGTTGCTGCTTGAGCACGAGTAGGAACAGCACCACTACTATTTACCCTCTGCAAATCATGAATCTTGAACCATGTTGACATCACTTTCATCAAGACATATTCTTCCATTGTCTTCTTCAATTCTTCTAAATAAGGACTTAATTGCTCATTAACTTGAATATGCGAACTACTGCATGCATCAGAGTTACTTGAATCCGACATATTGAACCGTTATTGTCTCACATTCTATCATCTTATTTATAGACAGATGAAATTTAAATATTGAAGAAACTGAAGAGACTCAAATCAACCGAAGCGTCATTCTCATTTACCGAGGCTTCTTAACTATCAGTTGTTCATTATCAACTGATATCAGTTTGACATTTATTACTTAACGCTTAACCAGTCATCAGTTCATCTGTTTATGATCGTAATTCATATATAATAACTAATGAAACTTATTATTTGCAGGAAAAAGAAAAACAAAGTTAAGCCAAAATAAATGTTTCATTCAACCATAAATATTTGCTTGGATTACATCATTATATTTCTCTTCTACAACAATTATCCACATCTTCAACCAAGCAGATAAAGGTCCAGTAGATGTCTTGGAAAAGCTGTGAGAACCAGCTATGCGCCTAAGGATCTTCAGCTCCTTTCGAAGCATCAGCTGATAGATATGACCATCTGTGAAGATATCCACCCACACAGCTATGTGCAAGTGCTCCCGCACTTTTCTCAACTCTTCCATCAGCTCGGGAGTGGTAGCCTCGCCAGTATTATACAGGAACTCAAGCTTCTGAAGCTTCTCCCAGTAGTGAAGACTCTCATAGAAGACTTCATCTTCTATCACAGCCTTCCTAGTCTCCAAAGAAAATGGCGAAGCACTCGAGCTACTAGCATCTGCCATTCTTTTTACTTTGAATATGTTTTTCAATATGACTGAAACTAACCATGTCACTTCTACTTATAGCCAAGAGTCATGGAAGATGAAGGGTCGTCAACGTTTCAGCAAACGATAATCTTTCTGACCTTTAAATTTATTTTATATCGTCGCTTTAATTATTTTATGCATCAATTAAGGGGGAATATCAGTTTTGAAGAGGTTAACTGAGAAGACAATTGTTTGTGAACTCTCAACTGAAATGAATCAGTTTCCCAACTGATCGTTCAGCAGAATATTTTACAAATCTTCTCACATAAGTTAACAAATATAAAACTTATTATATTCCAAATCAACTGACGTGACTGCAGATTCATTACGTGGCCTATTTTAAACCGTTCATCTTTTTCACAAACGCCCACAGCACACGTACACATAGCATACTATCACGAACAACTGTACTAAGCCCGCTTCAATTCAGTTTTCTTCTTACGCATACAATCAGTTTCTAATAGCATACTAATTCCAGAGCTTATCGTTTACGAATTTCAGATCATTTTATCTGTCGAAATGGCAAATCAAATCCCAGCTCACGTGTTGAACGCTATGGCCATCGATTTTGACTCAGTTTTATCAGTTCAAGAAGCAGAAGTTAAGAACGTTTTTCTGAAGATTGAATCTGTTGGTCTTAGGATGTTTTTGGGACAATCTTCGCAAGAGATATACCCCAAGGAAGTAAATGAATTCTATCTGAAGGGGTTCGTCACTATTGATGGAAGTATCTCTTTAACCTTCAATAATCAACTGTTGATCCTATCTGAAGAGGACTTTGGAGAAATTTTCTCTTTGCCAACTGATGGGTACGTTAATTTTTCTGAAGTCAAAATATCTGACATTGAGGAAATGCAATCTTTGCTGTCTGCCGATGGGCGGAAAATCAAAGTTTCCGATCCAAAGAAAGAGCTGAAATCAGAAATTCAATTATTAGCCGACATTGTGGCAAAAGGCATATTGGCTAAGGCTGGCTCCTATGCTGCCCTTACTCTTGAAAAATTCCAAGTGATGACCATCATCATGGGAGAGAAGAAAGCTAACTGGAGGCATATTATTTTCAATATTCTGAGGAATATGCTTCAATCTACCAAACAGTCAAGAGGCTTTACTATTCCAATCAGTTATCTTCTGAAACTAAAAGGATTGGTAGCTGACAATGCTGGAAAATCATCAAAGTTCAAGGTATTCAATGCCAAGAACATCTTACCGCCAAAGACCAAACTGGACATTTCTCCCAAACAGTTTTTGAAAACCAAACAGGAGGTTAGAATGCAACCACCTGCTCCAACACCAATCAAGAAGACCACAACTTTGGCCCAACTGAAGACTGCAAAACGAAAACTGATTATCAGTGAATCAGATTCGGAGAAAACTCCTTCTCCTAAACTTGTCAAGAGACCAAGAACGCAAAGAACTAAACCAATAACAGCGGTGGAATTTATTCCAACTGAGAAAATTACTCAATCAGCTGCCCAACAGCCTATTCAGGCTACCCCTTTGCAGGTAGTCCCACCTGATGATTCAGTTACTAAAGAAAAGGCACCCGCTAAGGTAAGAGCTCCTTTGACTCATGTAAATCGGCCTACTATTTTGCCTCGGGCCAGATCTAAAGATGTTATATTGAGGGAACCAGTGGAAACCACTCACTCTGGTTTGGATATTCCTCACATTCTCACAACTGAAAAAGGAAAGGGCAAGCTAGTTGAAGAACCAAGGCCATCTAATACCATCCAAACTCACATTGACCTGGTTTGGGAACAGGTAAATGCATTTGCCACATCGAAACTAAAATCTTTTGATAGCTGGAAGAGTTTTAGGACTGAAGTTTTTGCCAAAGAGTTGTAGCACAAATCCCAACTGAAAAAGTTTATTAAACTTGAAGCAATTGTGCTGAAAATAGTCAAAGCTGCTACTATTGGCCAGGCATTGGAAAGGAAAAAATATTTTTTTAATCAAATTCGAGCCAAAAAGCTGACTAGAATGGTTGCAAAGCTGAAATCCAACTACAATCCCACAGGTCCAACTGCATATAATGATAGAGCTGTGATCACCCAACTGGACACAGATCTCAGTGGTCTACAAAGGGAAATCAGATTTTGGGAACAAGGTCAGGAATTGGTTCTTCCTGACAAATCCTCCAATTCAAATGCAGAAAAAGATTAATCCCTCTCCCAACAGAACGAGCCATCTCCACAACCGGTTGCTGAAGAGCCAGTTCAGGATATGCCTCAATCTTCTCAGGTTGAACATCAGTTGTATTCTGAAACTGAACTATCTTTTGCAAACATTGATGAAATCATTCAGGCTATAGCTCTGGAAGCTCAGCTAGTAGAAATACATTCTGAATCAGTTGCTCCTTCAACTGAACAACCAGAACAAGAAGTTCAGATACCATCTGAAGAACTAGTTGAACCACTTGCTGCTGAAGAGCCAGTCCCAGATTCAATGCAAGAACAACAAGAAGCACCAGTTCAGCCAGAAATCTCTGCTGAACAATTCACTCAAACTGATGAACTAGAAAAATCTCCAGATCAAGCAGTTGCTGAAAATGTGGTGAGTCGATTGCTCATTCAAACAAAGGAGAAAGAACCAAGTTCAGTAAACTCTCAACAAGAGGCACCAGTGGAAACTGACCAAGCGTTATCTGTTGATCAAAATCCACTTTCACCACCTCAAATTCACGAAGAAATTGCTGCAACATACATTCTAGCACAGACTGTTTATGAAACGATATTATCTGATAGGACCATGGTGGTCTTTGATCAAGTCTCACATGAACCAAGAACATCTAATCAGTCACCTCCTCTTCAATCCACAGAAATGGATCTTGTTCTTGAAGAAATCCAGAATATGCAGCACAATATGCAGCAAATGATTACTGAAATCAAGAAAATTCAATCCACACAATTCTCTCATACTGTCAAATTGGATTCTTCAATTGAATATGACTCCGCAAAACTGAAAGTCATTCAAGCAAACATAGAGTCTCTTACCCGAACTGTACTTGAGATGAAGAATAACAGAGGTCTAGCTCAAAGTCTCTATACAACTCAGGATATAATCAGTCAAAGAGTTGAGCGATTGGAAACTTCTGTTTCTAATAAAATGGAATTGCTACAGACTTGTTTACAAACTGTTGTCTCAAGTATCTCCGCAGATGTCAAAATTCTTTCCACTAACGTTCGAAAATTATCTGAGAAGATGGATTTGTTTGACAAAAAGGGGGAAGAAATCAAAGATCAAAGAGCATCTTGAGAAACAGCAGAAGCAGTTAATCAGATTATTAGATTCAGCTGTTATTAAATCAAGATCCATTTCAGTTCAACAAATTCAATCTCTTATTTTATCTACAATGAGCTCAGATGTTCAGTTATTATTTACTTAGTTTTGTCAAACACTATAAAGGGGGAAATTGTTGGAAACTAAATTCCGGCGTTTGACAAAATATGAACCAACTGAAAATACGAACCAACTGATCGAGTAAATTGAACTCAGCAACTGGACTTAACAACTGAAATCAGCTGATCTAATAAAGAAGACTGATCAGTTGGAAACTGATCAGTTGATATATTCAGTCGTATGCTAAGCACCCTTCAACTAAACATGTCTCGGGAAAGAACATTCAACCGTCAAGAGACATAGAAGATTGCAACGCCGCACTTCAATCAATACAGCTTAGAAAAACGCATTTCGGCGAAAGCAATTAAGACGCCGCATCACAATAAATGAAGCAAACAATGTCCAAGTAATAATCAAGTAGAAATCAACGGATACAAAGATTAAAATTCATCTCAAGTTACCGTTGGAGAAAAGAAGCTTATAAATATGACAGAAGAACAGCTGAAGGAAAAAGGGGAGTCAACACTATTCAAAAGCTTGCTGTCACTCTGTCAAAATCTTAGCTCACTCTTACTTGATATATTCGTAGCAGTAAAGGCTACAATTTGAGCTCACTAGCAAGTTGTAATAATGGTTGAAATTCGATAGTGCTAAGATCAGTTACGCACTGAGAACATTCTGTTAAACTAAGAGTTTCAGTTTTTGGCAGTGTTAACTCCAAACTGAAGTGGGTCAGTACAATTCTTGTATTTGATCAAAGTTTTTGAGTGGAGATCCTATCTTTGAGATAGAAGGGGTGACGTAGGAGTAATTAAATTCTCCGAACATCCAGAAACAACCCTTGCCTACTTTATTTCAGTTTCGTATTCTATCTTTCAGTCAGTTATTTTCCTCAATTACTTTAGTTTAACTGATTGTCATTGACCAACAAGATTCCGAGAATCAGTTTGTCACCAAACTGAACTCAAAATTAGAAAAGACCAGTTTTAACTGTGAGTGTTTATTCAACCCCCCTTCTAAACACTCTTGTTACGTTAATCGATCCTATCAAATTATCTTTAATTTTATTTGTAAAAGTTAATTAAAAAATTATAATGTTTTAATTAAAAAAACATTTTAAATTTCCTTGCCATCCAGTGATATTGTATCTAGTCGGGTTACACAGGTTATTCAGATTAACCGGGTTACTCTGGGTTCAGGTTTGGGTTCGCTATTTTCAGGTTGGTTCGGGTTCGGGTTGGGTTCGGGTTAAGGTTTTTTTAGGTACTAATATGCTTCCACCGGACCCGACCCACCCAAATTGACACCCCTAGTCTCGAACAACCTTTAAAACAAAGTTTTTATGAATTATAAAAGTAAAACTTATTTTTAAACATGTAATCATGCATATCATAATTAATTCATGTCATTAAACCATTTAATTAGTCATTTTCCATTTTTCTCTAAATTCGCATGCAGTTAGGTTACGTTATTGTATTTTGAACCTTACAATCATAACTCTACCATATCATCGTCGGATCGACATCGCTTCGTGGTGATTGAATCTTTATGCAAATTTCGTTTACATCTCTAATGTTATCTATACATGAATCTCGTGTCTGATCGTGGACTTGATTAGACGATTGAAGAAAGAAAAATATTTGTTAGTAGAGATTTAAAATAAGGACTATCTCCACTTAAAAATCGAAATAGTTGGAGCTGGCATTTACGCAAAAGTAAACGCAAAAGTAAATATTCTAAATACCCTATTAATTATTTAAATTACACGAAAGCCAAAAAACGTTTTGAACGTCAAACAAAATTAAATTTATACGGTTCTTTGAGTGCGAAAAAAATTTATATCAGTATTAACACAATAACTAACGTATTCAAATCTTTACACTTAATTACTGTTTGGTTCGAGAATGAGATAACTTGTGGATATTTAATAATAGGAATAATGAAATGAGGTAAGAGATAAATAATATATATTGTGTTGTGAAAAAGTAAAAATTTATGGTAAAAAGTAAAAATCTCAAACTCTCAAAATTTACCAAACTACACACTTTATAATATTTTTCTATCTACTCAATTGTGATTTTCTTCACAAATGAGAGATCTATTTATAGGAAATCTTTACAAATAATCCAAAAATAAAATACATCATTACCTACATCATCACACACTAATTTTCAATATTTACAACTCTTATTTTCAACATTCAAATATTCAACATTCAAATATTCAATACACACATTTTAAATATTATTTTCCAATACTCCCCCTTGTGATGATGATCATGATACGAACAATTCTTCACAAATTTCGTAGATTGCGCATCCCAATATTATATATGTGCTTTCTGAATATTGACGTAGGAAGTGCCTTTGTGAAGAGATCTGATAAGTTTTCACTTGATTGAATGTGACGAACATCAATACATCTATTCTTCTCAAGCTCCTTGGTGAATGCGAAGAACTTAGGAGGAATATGTTTAGTTCTGTCGCTTTTTATGTATCCTTCTTTCATTTGAGCAACACATGCAGCATTATCTTCATATAGTATCACAGGCTTCTCATCAGATGATAATCCGCATGAAATTTGGATATGTTGGGTCATTGATTTTAACCACACACATTCACGACTTGCTTCATGTAGTGCAATAATCTCGGCATGATTTGATGAAGTTGTTACGAGCGTTTGTTTCTGAGAACGCCAAGATATTGCAGTGCCTCCACGAGTAAATACATATCCAGTTTGGGAACGTGCCTTGTGTGGATCAGATAAGTATCCAGCATCAGCATAACCAATTATACTTGGATTAGCATCTTTTGAATACAAAAGTCCCAAGTGTGTCGTTCCTCGTAGATAACGGAATATATGTTTAATTCCGTTCCAGTGTCTCTTTGTTGGATATGTGCTAAATCTTGCCAACAGATTCACGGCAAAAGATATATCAGGCCTTGTACAATTTGTAAGGTACATAAGGGCACCGATGGCACTTAGATATGGTACTTCTGGACCAAGAATATCTTCATCATCTTCACATGGACGGAATGGATCATTTTCTATGTTTAATGATCTAACAACCATTGGAGTACTTAAAGGATTTGCTTTATCCATATTAAAACGTTTAAGGATCTTTTCTGTATAATTTGTCTGGTGAACAAACATTCCACATTCTTTTTGTTCAATTTGTAAATCCAGACAATACTTGGTTTTTCCAAGATCCTTCATTTCAAATCCTTCCTTCAAGTATGACACAACTTCTTGAATTTCTTTATTCGTTCCAATGATGTTTAAATCATCAACATATACAACAATAATTACGCATCCGGATGTTGTTTTCTTAATGAAAACACAAGGGCATATTGAATTATTTACATATCCCTTTTTCATCAAGTGATCACTTAGTCGATTATACCACATTCGACCTGATTGCTTTAACCCATATAATGATCTTTGTAATTTCACAGAATAACATTCCCTGGGTTTTGAACTTTGTGCTTCAGGCATCTTAAATCCTTCAAGGATTTTCATATATATATATTACTATCAAGTGATCCATATAAGTAAGGTGTAACAACATCCATAAGACGCATTTCTAAATTTTCAGATACCGCCAAGCTAATCAAATACCGAAACGTAATTGCATCCATCACAGGAGAATACGTTTCTTTATAATCAATTCCAGGCCTTTGAGAAAAACCTTGTGCAACAAGTCGAGCTTTATATCTTACTATTTCATTTTTCTCATTTCGCTTTCGAATAAAAACCCATTTGTATCCAACAGGTTTTACACCTTCAGGTGTAAGGACTATAGGTCCAAAAACATTACGTTTATTTAGCGAAGTTAATTCAACCTGGATGGCATCTTTCCATTTTATCCAATCCTGCCGATTTTTACATTCACCAAAAGATTTTGGTTCATGATCTTCGTTATCATTTATGATGTCGATTGCCACATTATAAGAAAATATATCATCAATTTCATCTATATCTTTTCGGTTCCATATTTTTCCAGTATTAATATAATTGATAGAGATTTCATGATTCTCGTCAGTTTGTGGTTCTGACAGAACATTTTCATCATCATGTGTTTCTTCAGGAACACCATTCTCTATTTTGTGATCATCATGTGTTTCTTCAGAAACGTCATTCTTTATTTTGTTATCATCGTGTTTCTCTATGAATTTTCTTTTTCGAGGATTTTTATCCTTGGAACCGACTGGCCTTCCACGCTTCAGGCGTTTAATGACATCATGAGTAACTTCCATTTGTTTCTTTGGAATTTCAATTCGAGCAGGGTCATTTGCAGCATGTATATATGATTTAGTTACCCCTTTTGTGTCTGCAAATGCATCTGGTATTTGATTTGCTATTCTTTGCAAGTGTACAATTTGTTGTACATCTTTTTCACATTGTTTTGTTCTTGGATCCAGATGTAACAATGATGATACATACCATGTAATTTCCTTTTCGGTATGTTTCTGTTCTCCCCCTAACATTGGGAATATTTTCTCATTAAAATGACAATCAGCAAAACGTGCTGTGAACACGTCGCCTGTCTGAGGTTCAAGATATCGAATGATTGATGGACTATCATAACCGATATAAATTCCAACCTTTCTTTGAGGTCTCATTTTCTTTCGTTGCGGTGGTGCAATAGGCACATACACCATACATCCAAAAATTCTCAGATGAGAAATGTCTATTTCTTTACCAAATGCAAGCTGCAATGGAGTATTTATGATATGCACTTGGTCTGATGCGAATTAATGAAGCAGCGTGTAAAATTGCATGTCCCCATATAGAAATAGGGAGCTTTGTTTTCATAATCATTGGTCTAGCAATCATTTGCAGACGTTTAATCAATGATTCAGCCAATCCATTCTGTGTATGTACATGAGCAACAGGATGCTCAACAATGATTCCCATAGACATACAATAATCATTGAAAGTTTGGGAAGTAAATTCACCAGCATTATCAAGTCTAATTTTCTTGATTGTATAATCGGGAAATTGATTCCTCAATTTTATTATTTGAGCAAGTAATCTTGCAAATGCAACATTTCGAGTTGATAATAAACATACATGTGATCATCTGCTGGAGGCATCAATCAATACCATAAAGTATCTGAATGGTCCACATGGTGGATGGATTGGTCCACAAATATCACCCTGAATACGTTCAAGAAACATTGGTGATTCAGTTTGGATTTTGACTGGTGATGGTATTATAATAAGTTTTCCAAGAGAACATGCTTTACATTGAAACTTATTATTCTGAAAGATCTTCTGGTCTTTCAGTGGATGACCATGTGTATTTTCTATAATTCTTCGCATCATTGTTGAACCAGGATGTCCCAATCGATCATGCCAATTGGTAAATATCGAAGAATTATCAACTACCATGTTTGATTCAATGAGACTTATATGTGTATAATGCAATCCAGTAGGGAGCATTGGTAGTTTTTCAATCACATATTTCTTTCCTGATTTATATGTGATAAGACACATATATTTCTCATTCCCTTCATTCATTGTTTGAGTATCATACCCATGGGAATATATATCATTAAAACTCAACAAATTTCTTTTCGATTGTGGTGAATATAAAGCATCATTGATCAAAAATTTTGTACCATTAGGTAACAAAAATTGTGCTTTACCACATCTTTTAATCAAGTCTACAGGACCTGATATTGTATTCACCGTTGTTTTTGTTGGTTTTAGTTCCAAGAAATATCTTTTATCTCGGAGGATAGTGTGCGTTGTACCACTATCGGGTATGCAAACTTCAGCTTTGCTCATAGCATTTTCCATATTTGAACTTCAAAAAAATATGCAATGAAATAAATTACTTGCAATATATATTTAAATATAACACAAATCATAATTATACAATAAAACATTATTCTATGAATACATGAAAAATAGATTATTGTACATTTATATTCTACCATTATATTGTTCATTTTCAGAGAAATCTTTGAGAAAATCTGCAGCAACAATATTGTTCATTTCTATCCCACCAATATATTGATCATTTCCAGATAAATCATTCATAAAATCACCAGCATCAAAATGAGTTGAATCACTCAAACGGTCACTGCGTTCAGTGAAGTTGGTCTCCTTTTCTTTCCCCTTTAATGATTCTTTATAAAGTTTACAAAGGTGCTCAGGGGCTCGACAAACTTTGGACCAATGTCCTGGAGTACCACATCTGTAACAAGAACTTTCATATCTTTTTGAGTGCTTCTCATTAACACTTGTATTCTCATGATGCCTTTTCTGTGGATGGTTTGGGACGTTCTTTTGAGATGAGTTATAAAAATAACTATCTCGATTATTTTCAAAACCACGGCCTTGACCACGACCACGGCCAATTCCACGTCCACGTCCACGTCCACGTCCACGACCTCGACCTCGACCAAAACCTTGTCTTTGAATTTGATTTTGGTTTCCAGGTTTAAATTCATTTTTACTTACAGCATTTACTTCTGGAATTGCTGTTGATTCAGTGGGTCGGGACTGATGATTTCTCATTAATAGCTCGTTGTTTTTTTCCGCCACAAGAAGACAGGCGATGAGTTCAGAATATCTCGCGAATCCACGTACTCTATATTGTTGCTGTAGAGTAATATTTGATGCATGAAACGTGGAAAATGTTTTTTCAAGCATCTCAGATTCTGTGACCTCATGTCCACAAAATTTTAATTGCGAGATTATTCTATACATCGCCGAATTGTAATCACTGACTTTTTTAAAGTCTTGGAATCTCAATGTATTCCATTCATCCCGGGCGGTCGGAAGTATAACTTCTCTTATATGTTCGAATCTTTCTTTTAATCCCTTCCACAAAGCCATGGGATTTTTTTCAGTCAGATATTCACATTTCAATCCATCGTCGAGATGTCGACGCAAAAATATCATGGCTCTTGCATTTTCTTGTGACGTGCATATGCCATTTTCTTTAATGGTCTCGCTTAGACCCAAAGACTCAAGATGCATTTCTACATCTAGAGTCCATGGCATATAATTCTTTCCCGTGATGTCGAGCGCAACAAATTCGAGCTTTGTTAAATTTGACATGGTGGTACTAAAAAAAATTACGATGCATTTTATTAGTTAATAATTATTGCAATACAAAGTAACGGATAAACAACAAGTACAAGTATTTGTAAAAATAAAGAAAATGCACGAGGATGATATTCTCCGATAAATACAAGACTCGTGAGTATGACAATCAAAATAATTAAAAATATCCTTGAGAAAGCCATCTTCTTTTTTCTTCGAAAAATTTGATGATGAATAATTTTTAGAGAAGAAGAGAAAGTTGGAGTGATGGAATGTGTTTGTGAGATCATATTTATAGGGCAAAAACTAGCCGTTTTTTACCATTTATGACCGTTGGGGTACAAAAAAAATAAAGGTATGTATTTGTATAATTTTATGGTAATAATATGATATATATAATATTAGACATGTTTAAATAATTATGTATATCATATCATAATATTATAATGAGTGTCATAATTTATTTTGTTTAAAAACCTTATAGGCTTTATACTTGTCGTATCCCTTACCGGGAGTGTGGGATGTCGTCTTAACATCCTCCCAGAATTTATAACAAGTTTATGAAAAATTTATAATAACATTATATTGTATATTAAATAAATACACAATAAATAAATAACAGTAAAATAAATATAATTATTTTTGTTACCTTTTTCTTCTGTTTGGAGCTTGGAAAAGTATGTAGGACTTTTAGAGCTTCGTGCTGATAACGTGTTATGAAAAAGTAAAAATTTATGGTAAAAAGTAAAAATCTCAAACTCTCAAAATTTACCAAACTACACACTTTATAATATTTTTCTATCTACTCAATTGTGATTTTCTTCACAAATGAGATATCTATTTATAGGAAATCTTTACAAATAATCCAAAAATAAAATACATCATTACCTACATCATCACACTAATTTTCAATATTTACAACTCTTATTTTCAACATTAGAATATTCAACATTCAAATATTCAATACACACATTTTAAATATTATTTTCCAATATATTGATAATATATATGACGTTCTGGATGATTATTTTTGTGTAGGATAAGTATGGTTCATCGGTGTATTTCCTAAATTGACCCTCTCAATTTTAATATTCCCACAAGTTACGTGCGGCTTCGTTTTGGAGATCAACAAAGAATATCATCTACTTCAGTTAAAAACACAAACTGAGAGAAATTAAGTTTTAAATTGATTTTTCTTTATTTGGGCTCCACAATCTCCACTCGGTTCCTCCTATCTCATATACAACTTCCAACTACCGTGAAACTCGTGGATCGTCTCATGTCCAGATTTGGTGCAGCTCAAAATATGGAACGCTGAAATAAGATTTGGGTTCTGTTCATGGTGAAATTTTAATTTTGGTGGTAACTCAGGGCATTTTTGTTCTGCTGCAAATTATTCTTCATAATGTAGACATGGTGATAAGCATGACAAAATGAAGATGCAACGTCTGGTGTAGAAATACAGTATTTTTAACCGGACCGATGGACAAATAAATTCTTCCCATCCTTGCCGAACATTAAATAATTGGTGGGTCTAATGGAGTAAATCTGTTAATATTGGCCATGTTTTTCAATGAAATGATCAATTTTTATACATTCATCATTCTTTGTTCGTATGTGATTTACTTAATTTGAATCGATTGTAATAGCTAATATCAAAACAAGGTGTTTCGTTCACTGAATCCAAGAATAGTAACCACCAAACCACAAAAAAGATCTATCAAATTATAATCCTGATCCGATTTTACACGAGATGCGAATACTATTTTAGGAAACTAAGAAGCAGCTTTCTTGGGAGATTTGGTAGCATTGGAAGGTGACTTGGGTTCCTTGGAAGCCTTTTCCCCACCAGTTTTCTTCGGTAGAAGCACAGGATTGATGTTCGGAAGCACACCACCATGCGCTATGGTGACTCCATGCAGCAATTTCCCAAGTTCCTCATCGTTCCTCACGGCCAAGAGCAAATGCCTCGGGATAATCCTGTTCTTCTTGTTGTCACGCGCAGCATTTCCAGCCAATTCCAATACCTTCAATCAGGAACCGAAATGGTCTTAGGTACCCAAAATGTTGGATCAAACATACGAAAATATACGATGAAAATCAACAAAATAAGCCCAAAAACTGGAGGTACAGAAAGATCGTCGCTGCAGAATATTTTCATACCTCGGCAGCTAAATATTCAAGAACAGCGGCCATGTAGACAGGAGCCCCGGTTCCGACCCTCTGCGCATATCGGCCTTTCTTCAAGTAACGACCGATTCTACCGACCGGAAATTGCAAACCAGCTCTGGCGGATCTGGAGACCGATTTCTTCTTCGGGCCGCCGCCCTTCCTTCCTCCGGCACCCTTCTTCACTTTCCCGGTGGCCTCCATGAGATGAAGACGAAATGTAAGAATAGGGGAAACGCGAGGGATAATCTTTGCAGTTTAGAGAGCCATTTTATAGCTGAGGTACTGCTGTCCCGTTTTCGAATTGGGTAAAAATCATCCGTTGGATTCTGAAATAATCAACGGTGTTGGGATGATGTGGTCTAGATCCACGTCTTCTGAAATAAGCCAATTGAATTAGAGAGTAAGAGAGAGAGCTCTCCCGCCTAAAGTTTAATTTTGGCTCCTTTTTTAAAAAACGTTTCGAGGTATTTAGGAAAAAAATTTTGTTTGCATTGCCCATTTTCTCTTCTGTTGATAAATTAGATGAGATAACTAAATGATTAGCAATTAGATCAAGGCAAAAATTTTTGCAAGACGGTCTCACGGATCGTATTTTGTGAGACGGATCTCTTATTTGGGTCATCCATGAAAAAATATTACTTTTGATGCTAAGAGTATTACTTTTTATTTTCAATATCGGTACGGTTGACCCGTGTCACATATAAAGATTCATGATATCGTCTCACAAGAGACTTAGTCTTAGATGGATTATAAAATAAAATATATTGATAAATAATATGATGGAATATAAAACATAATGTTTGATATAATTTTAACATTATAGATTAATTTTGTTTTACTATGAAATGGCTAAAGTATTCCCACTATTTAAAATATAATTGCCTAACCTAAATATAATAATAAATAAAAATAGTAATAATAATAAGAAATAAATAAATAGTTAATTTTAAAAAAAATATTAATAATATCGATAATAAATACAATAAAAAAAATTAAGAAATAAGTCTAATATATTGATATTAAATATATTGACAATATTAATGACAATAATTTGGAAAATAAATTGATAATATAATGATTGATCGGTTTCGGCACCTTGGAAGGTTCTTGAAACACAATATTCTCAATGAGCTGCAATAGCTCTTGTTCTAAGAATGAAATCACCGATAAATTAAATCGAGTTTGGTTACAAACCAAGCGGAAAATATTCGAAGTAATCTTTCGTTAAGAAAACTGATCAGTTTTATATCTTGTGCAACTGAATAACTGAAAATTACATGGGATCAATTCTGGTTTATATCAGTTCAATTATGGACAGAACTGAATTGATATCAGCTGAACTGATCAAATCAGTTAAGAGCAAAAACAAGCAGTTAAACAGAAATAACACAAGATATGTTTATGGATGTTCGGAGACTTCAACTGCTCCTACGTCACCCCTTCTACCACCTGGGGTAGGATCCAATGGAAGAAGACTTTGATTTATACAAGAACTTGTACAAACTCACTTAGCTTAGGACTTACGCTACTGCCTAAATGAACTCCTAGTCTAGACTGAAGGCAACACCTTCCGGCCAACACTTGTTTAACGTCTATGTGTCAAAGACTACATACACAAGTTTTACGTCTTTATGCAAGACTCACTCAACTAGTCAATAAGCTCAACTCTCTGTATAATACAACACGAAGGTGTTCTCACACATTGAGAATTTTGCTTCTTTACTAAGCAGATAAATACGTTGAAGTGTTCCCTCAAATCTGGGTTGAACCCTTTTGATAAGCTTATAAAAAATTTGAGCCTGCCCTTTCTTTTTCTCTCTGTGTATTGTTATCTGTTGTGTTTTTGTTGATGGTCTTGGTCTTGAATTTATAGAGGCAATGGGATCATGCATCAAGACTCATCAAATATGTCTGTTGCGACTTTGAATTCGTTCCTCGAAATGTGTGTCTTGTATAGTGTAATGCCCGAGATTTTATTGTGTTAATCTGAAATTATTGATTATGTATTGATGTAATTATAAAAGGACCACTCCGAGACCAAATTTGGTAAAGCATGTGATATTGTCTTGTACGAGGACAGAAGGCCTCGCGCATATGCACGAAACGAGCCGCGAATATGCGCGAGCAAGGCAGAAGACCTCGCGCAGATGCACGAGAAGAGGGCGCGCATATGCGCGAGCATGTGAAGAGAAGGAGTGCCGAGACAGTAGGTCTCATGCATATGCGTGAAGACAGGGGGCGCATATGCGCGAGCAGTTGAAGTGTTATGCGACGAGACAGTAGGTCTCGCGCATATGCGCCGAGGATGGTTCCGCATTTGCGCGAGACGTGCAGCACATAGAATTAGCCATTTGTCCTTGCAATGCATATAATATATAACTTACTCGATTTTCCTTCAGAATTTTCAGAGAAAAGCCGAAAGACTCCATGAAAGAATTGTAAGTTTCTTCATGTACTAGAATTTGATTTACGCAAGATCCGACCGTCAGAATTTCAATCCCAGTCTGATACCGTGCTCCTCTCGACAAGAGCTTCAAGAATATATGAGTTTATTTTATTTTCAGAATGGTTTGAAAATATGGTATTGAAGGAATCATGATTTGATCTATATTATCTGTTCCTGAGATTGTTCTAATTGTATAATCGAAATCAGATTGAAGAACAGACACCGTATGAAATTTTTATCATTTTTCATATTTGATTTGATTGAGAATATAAAGATTTGGTATTGGAATTGTGTTTGTTATCGATTATGAGTTGTGATTTGTATCGGTTGATATTGTATTGCTGGGTATATCGAGATTGTGCCGTTATGCCGTCGAAAGTTGATTAGATTGAGAATTCTTGTGTTGGGTTGTATATTGATATTGTACTTCTCGATAATGTCATTGCCATATTGAGTGTTGACAGCTTCGAATTCAAGACTTCGACTTCGTCAGATCGACAAAAAAAAGGTATAAATCAATGTTAAACCGGGAAGATAAGACTCGAGTCAGAGATAGCTTGAGTTTCCCAAAACCACATACTTTATTGTAATTGCTTTGATGTTTGCAATTCATGAGATTTATAGCAAAACATGTATTGAGTTTTTGGCAGATGTGCCATGTCTTTGGCAGAGGTGCCAAGTCACTGGATATTTGGTTTATATCGATGTACTTAGGAGTAGATCGACTTCTATTGTAGAGATTCGATATAGAAGGCCAAAGTCTGGGAATAAGAACGTACAACCATCTAGCTGGGAAGAGTAGATGGGAGACTGTTGCGTTTTTATTCGAACCGGGATCCCTAGATAAGAGTCGAGTCAAGATTATGAGTCAAAGAGTTTGGTTTATTGCTTTATATCGATTTATGCTTTCGTAGACTACGATGCATATTGTTTTACAATTGTTATATGCTTTTATATATGTTTATATGATTGCATGTATACGTTGTTTATACTTGGAATATATTTCTTACCGGAGTTATCCGGCTGTTGTTGGGTTTGTATAAGGTCGAGAAGAGTATGAGAGATTGAGTTTAGAGTGGAGATTTGGACCCAGAAGTAGAGTTGATCTTCATGACTTGATATGTAGTCGATGAACAATAGTTTATTATGATTTTCTTTTGTACTAGACTTGTACTATGGATCATATTGTAGATATTTAACTTGATCTTGTGATGTGAATGAGATGAGACCTATTTTGTTATAAAAAATTGTACATTTGTTTATGAGGTGTTCAACATTTAAAAAAAAAAATTGTATGACCCAATTTAATTAATTGATCCATTTACTCCTAATGATGATTGAAAAGAATGAATTAGCGTCCGGGTCCCCACAACAGGTGGTATCAGAGCTGTAGCTTTATGTTCCTTATACTGGAATAGAAGCGAGTGAGCGGGGTAGATTGAGTTTTCTTTCCTTGCTTTTGTGATGAAATCATGTTTTATTACCTTGAAAATACATGTTTACCTGATTATCTGATTTGATTAGAAACGTGTATTATTGAGAAATGAATCAAAACCGATTCTTGATCAGAGGTACGATGATCAGAGAAGGATTGAAACAGATTTGTTATAATTGGTTACTAACCATTTTGATAATCAGATATGCCTCCTCGAAAAATCCCAGAACAGGGTAGTACATCGAATAATCCGATGGATGTTACAGCGACACCCATGGAAACACTACTGAAGAGATTTCAGTCGTTCAAACCGCCGACCTTGAAGGGCACTGAGAATTCTATTGATTGTGAGAGTTGGCTGGATGACATTGAAATGCTGTTTGATTCACTTGATTACACAGATGAACGAAGAGTTAGATTGATTGGGCACCAATTGCATGACGTTGCAAAGAATTGGTGGCTCACAACCAAGAGGGCTTTGGAGTATTGAGGTACAATTATTACTTGGAAAATCTTTAAGACTGAATTTTTTCAAAGATTTTTCCCCGTATCGTACAGAAAAGACAAGGGTGCAGAGTTTGCCAACCTGAGACAGGGTCAGTTGAACATTGAAGAATATGTGGCCAAGTTCTCTACCTTGCTACGATTTGCTCCTCATATTGCTGAGAATGATGAAGCTGTTGCTGATCAGTTCATCAATGGGTTGAATCCCGAAATTTTTACATTGGTAAATGCTGGGAGATCGAATAACTTTGCTGATGCTTTGATTAGAGCCAAAGGAGCATAAGCGGGTTTGATTAAACAGAAGGGAGCTTCGTATGTTGCTCCAGCACCCAAACAACAACAACCCTCAGTCCCATTCAACCAACCCCCTCCCAGATATGATAGTGGCTGTAGTAGCAGTGGAAAGAAAGATCATTTGAAAGCCCGAGGGAAACAGTTCAAGAAGTCTGGTAGTAGTTTATCAAGCTCCAGTGGTTCACGACAGAGCCAGAGTTACACCAGGGTCTATTGTAGAACTTGTGGAGGAAGACATCCTACCGAGCAATGTCAAGGAGTATTTGGTAGTTGCAACATCTGTGACAGCAGAGACACTTTGCCAGAGTCTGTCCACAGCGAAGTTCTCAATGATCCCAGGGATCAGAATCATCTGGATTAGTGGCTCAGATTGATAGACGATCATCTGCTGTTAACTCTTTCCAGCCACCACCTACTACTCAGTCACAGCCGAGGCCAGGAGGAAGCCAGACTGTTAGCCAGCCTCCGAGACAGCAGGCCAGAGTGTTTGCATTGACTGAAGAGCAGGCACATGAATCACCTGATGATGTTGTTGCAGGTAACTGTTCTCTTTGTGGTTACTCTGCTTATGTATTGATTGATACCGGTGCATCCCATACTTTTATATCTAAGCGCTTTGCATTGATACATGATTTGCCTTTTGAGTCATTATCTAATGTAGTATCTATCTCTTCACCTTTGGGGAGAGGTATTATATCAGTAAAATCTGTTAAACGTTGTATACTGCAATATGATGGGAATGAGATTGAGTTAGATTGTTTTGTACTCGGTTTGTCTGATTTTGATTGCATTATCGGTATTGATATGCTGACCAAGTACAGAGCTACCGTAGATTGTTTCCAGAAAATTGTGAGATTCAGACCTGAGATGGATGATGAATGGAAATTTTACGGTAAGGGTTCTAGAGCTAGAATTTCTTTGATATATATTTTGTCTATGATTCGATTATTACAGAAAGGAGCAGAGGGATTCCTTGTGTATTCAGTAGACGTACTGAAATCGAGCCCGTCATTGGCAGATCTGCCAGCGGTATGTGAGTTTACTAACGTCTTTCCAGATGAGATTCTGGATTTGCCTCCAATCCGAGAAATAGACTTCAGTATTGAATTGATACCAGGTACTGTTCCTATTTCTAAAACTCCATACAGAATGACACCGATTGAATTGAAAGATCAGTTAGAAGATTTACTGGCCAAAGGTTACATCAGACCGAGTGTTTCTCCTTGGGGTGCTCCAGTACTGTTTGTAGAAAGAAAGATGGTTCGATGAGACTCTGCATTGACTATCGGCAACTGAACAAGGCTACGATAAAGAATAAATATCCCTTGCCTCGTATTGATTATTTATTTGATCAGTTGCAGGGTTCTTCTGTTTGTTCCAAAATCGATCTGAGATCTGGATATCATCAACTGAGAGTCAGAGATTCTGATATACCGAAGACAGCGTTCAGAACCAAGTATGGCTATGAGTTTATAGTCATGCCGTTTGGGTTAACGAATGCTCCAGCTGTATTTATGGGTTTGATGAACCGTATATTTCAGAAATTTCTTGATGATTTTGTGATTATCTTTATTGATGATATTCTAATTTATTCAAAGAATATGATTGATCATACTGAGCATTTAAGAACTTTATTGAGAATTCTGAGGGCTGAGAAATTGTATGCAAAGCTGTCTAAATGTGAATTCTGGTTGAAACAAGTTGTATTTTTGGGACACATTATATCTGGAGATTGTATTTCTGTTGATTCTAGCAAAGTTGAGGCTGTGATTAGTTGGCCTAGACCGACATCGGTGCCAGAGATACGCAGTTTTATGGGTTTAGCAGGCTACTATCATTGATTCATTAAAGATTTTTCTAGTATTGCTAAGCCGATTACTCAGTTGACTCAGAGGAATGCCTCTTTTATTTGGTCAGAAGCATGTGAATCCAGCTTTCTAGAGTTGAAGAAGAGCCCAACCAGTGTTCCTGTGTTGACTATTCCGTCAGGTACTGGTGATTTTGTTGTTTATTGTGATGCTTCTCACAGAGGAATAGGTTGTGTTTTGATGCAGCGAGGACATATTATTGCTTATGCCTCGAGACAATTGAAATCACATGAGACTCGCTACCCGATTCATGATCTTGAATTGGCTGCCATCGTATTTGCACTGAAGATTTGGCGACACTACCTATACGGTAAGAAATTTGAGATTTATTCTGATCACAAGAGTTTGAAATATATATTTTCACAGTCAAAATTGAATATGAGACAATGTAGATGGCTTGATTTATTGAAAGATTTTGATTGTGAAATCAAATATTATCCTGGAAAATCAAATGCAGCAGCTGATGCACTGAGTCAAAAGGTATGTTCTTTATCCTTATAGACGATTGGTGTTTCGAATTTGATTGAAGATTGCTGTCTTTCTGGATTAGTATTTGAGACAAATTGTCAACCTATGAGATTATATGTTATTCAAGTTGAACCAGAGTTGATTGTTCGAATCAAAGAAGCACAGAAGGTTGATCAGAATGTTCAGAACTCGATGTTGATGGTCAGATCATGGCATCAATCAGAATATCAGGTTCGTAATGATGTCCTGTATATGAATAATCGACTTGTTGTACCAGAAGTTTCAGATTTGAAACACCAGATTTTGGCAGAGGCAAACTGTAGTCGTTTCAGTGTTCATCCTGGTGGCAGAAAGATGTACAATGATCTGAAGAAACAGTTTTGGTGGAAAAAAATGAAATCAGACATTGCAGATGTTGTGTCCAGATGTTTGAATTGCCAACAGGTGAAAGCAGAAAGAAAGAAACCAGGAGGTCTGTTGCATAGCTTATCTATTCCAGAATGGAAATGGGATCACATTTTCATGGATTTTGTTATGAAGCTACCACGATCCTCCCAAGGTTGTGATGCGATTCGGGTCGTTATTGACAGATTGACCAAATCAGCATGCTTCATTCCTTACAGAATGACATATAGACATGACCAGATGGCAGAATTTATGTCAGAAAAGTGGTCAGATTGCATGGT